>NC_134569.1:84091934-84246934 GCF_050947875.1 Dermacentor variabilis
CGAGAGGGCCCTTTAGAACAGTGCCGCCATTTCCGTGCATATAATAGTTGGTTCGAACGTGATACGAAATGTGTTGGCCCGGAGCAGAGAGGTAAGACAAACAGCAACATACCCGCTAAAGCATATGTGTTCGACCATTTATTCAACAGTAGTTGATTACTGAAGTCACTGAGGTCGGTTACTTATACACGCTGTCTATATGTACCGTGGCCCGGCGGATTAGGTGCTCCGCTTCGGAGCGCCGAGTAGACACCGCCCGCGTGCTTGGGATGAATGCCTTCAGGTTGTCACAGTTATTTCGGAGCTCTCCAATATATATGCGATGTCTCTTTATAGACCGTCCTGCAGCTTTGTGATGTTCAACTGCGTAAATATTATTGTCTTACTACTATCTACATTCTAGAGCCTCCGACAGATGAACAACGCATGCGCTTTATATAATGCTGTCTGACAGCACGCTAAGTTCGGTCGGTTACCATGTTCTGCAGCTATAACGTCAGCTGTTATATACTGCTACGAAGACCGCGTTCCCGACCTTCCACGTGTTCATGGATCTACGATCTGGCTCATGATTGCTTAACTTCCTTCTCCTACATTAGGTCTGTTCAGTGACCGCGGCTCCGTCTGCTGCATCCGCGATTCACGTAACATGCAAAGAACCAAAAGAGAGAGGAGGAAAAAAACGGAAACAAGAAGATCTGGTGCTGTAAACGACGTCGGGTTCGTAGTTCTTCTGCAAAGCTTGACTTATGCATACTGAAACTGTGTACTCCCCCCCCCTTTCCCCTCCCCCTCCCCCCCTCCCCCCCTCCCCCGAAACAAAGTCTCTACGCTTTGCACTTTGACAGCAATACCATCGCGTCAGCATGGATGCTTTGTTCGAACGGCTTTGCGGCTAAACCACTGCTTCGGTTGCTCTCAAATTTTGCAATGAGTTGTCATTTCATGGTACATTCTGTATATTGTCAACATGCCGATTTCCAGTATTTGCCCATTTCATCCATAAGCATTCCGGTATACATCGTCCGGAACGATGTCAATCTAAAAAAAGAAAAAAAAATTATATTCTCCCAACGGGACGAATATGTTGGCGTCTTCAGTCGCTCAAATGGCGAAACGTTTTCGAATTCCTGCGATTCTGCAGCCAGCATTTTATCCCCCTCAGAAGTGACTTCGCCCCCGCACTTTTCATTGAGAAAGTAACATCGGTCCGGCATCGCCTTAAACGACGTTCCGGATAAAGGAAGCGAACACTGCATTCAAACGTGGTGCACTGAACAAGATCCATCGCGAAGCATCACCTTCTGTGAGTATTGTGAGCGCAAACAAGCCAGTAATTTAGCCGGAATAGCCGTTCATAGAGGGCGTGTCTTATCAACTCAGCATGCACTGAACAATAGCAGCAATTAGAAAAAATTGCTATGAAAATTCGATAGTATTTCTAAAGAGTGTTTGTTGAACTATAAAGGAAGCTACAGAAGCTCCGCAAGAATTTTTATTTTCAGGGATGTTAACAAACATTTTTGTATAAGGGTTAACGTCATTGCTTAAACATTAAGAAGGGGCGGGGGGATTCGGAGAAGCGAGGACCCCACTACGAAGTTTTGTGAGAGACGCCGGCCCCTCCTCCCCCGCAAAAAAAGTTTTAGAGAGCGAAATGAACGAGTAACGATGGGCTATGCAAGAATGACGACCTGTCCTGCTAAGTACGAGTTCAGTGGCAAAAGTTTTGGATTATCTTATTAGCTTAAACTATATATATATATATATATATATATATATATATATATATATATATATATATATATATATATATATATATCCAGTAACATGCAGCACATGTCAACATGCAATGGAGCTCACCTCCCTCCGCCCTTCCCCCTCACTATCATTAAGAGCTAGTTAACGTTATTAGTTATTCAGCAGCAGGCCCTTTTCTGAAAGCAGCATAACTAACCGGCATCGCGAGAGTACCGGTATGCAGCTGCGCATGTCGCAATTACGGCGACCGCAGCGGTGTGCGCCGCGTGTTGACACTGCTCTCGTCGCGTGGCGGAAACGCCGCCCCGCGTTTTTTTCGCGTCCCGAAGTTTGTGAGCGAGTCGAGTGCGCAATGTGGGCGACGCTTATCTTGCCGACCTACGTTCTCATGCGAAACCGAGTTGCCCCGGCGACCGACGCGAACGGGAAATCAAACAGAATAATACACGCATGAAAAAAAAAAAAGAACGGTGAAAATATAATTACAGATAGAGCCAGGCAAGAGCTCACGCGCATCTAGAGTAGCTGTTATCGCCTCGATTCGAGTGAGGCCTGGTGCATATTTGTATACTACATGGTCTGTGAGGCTAGGCGTCGTCGCGCACCGTGCAAGTGGCAACCAGCGGCGTAAGCGTTGCACAGCGAATATGCCCGAGGATTGCTTGCCGCAGCTACCGTTCGTTATGCCTGGGTGCACCGGCGGGAAACAGAATATCGTCCGCTTCTTTTTTTCTCTCGGATTAACATGCAGAAATGTCAGATTTGTAGAAGTGGCACAGGTACGGGGGAAAAGCCAGAATAATAAATTATTGGGTTAGTATATATGATAAAAGGTGTACCGCTGAAACGACGAACATAAATGAATACAATTATATAAGCGTCATCGACGACATATTCAGTCGTCAGCAGGATAATCATAGGTATATATATATATGTTCGGTGGCATTTGTAAGGCGCTCTAGTTTACTAAGCAATCGGCGGAAAGCCGCAGGAAGGGGGTAAGATTCGGGAAATAAGAACTTCTATGCTCATGACTGAGTAAATCGTCACAGAGGGAGGATTCGAAAACAGAATGCAAACAGCTGAAACAGCTGAAATAGAATGAAAACAGCTGAAAAAAAAAAAAGAAATATCTCCTTCGGTAGTTGAAACCGGGAATCCAGCCCAGTCACTGGGGGAACTGAGTTAAACAAACATAGAGGAGCTATACAGAGGAGAGATCAGAGCCGATGTCACGTGGCCAGCCTGTTTAGCGGAGAGAGAAAAGAACCAGGCTTGCACTGCAACCTTTACGTGAAAGAGACTGGGTGAATGTCTTAGCAAAGACAGGATGTCCCAACTATCATGCACTAAGATTAATAAATATATATATCCAAATGCCACATAGCTGGACAGATCCAAGGTAATGTCGTTTGCCGTCGCTTGGAGATACTCAGATTATCTTTTGCATTCCGTCTAATTACATAATTAGTCCTAATTAATTAATCAGCTTCTCAAGTATTATAGTTAGAGGAAAAATGTGAATGAGACAGTTGCATAGCGACATGAAAAACTTCCGATACAGCAATCTGTTGCTAAATACGGGCTAAATAAAATTGTTTTTTCGCGCGTGAAAGAAGCCCGCGAATACACGAAAAATTGCCGCGCGACTGGCCGCTCGAAGACGTGGGATCGCACCCCACCTGCGGACAGTTGCTTTTTCATCTACTTTCATTTCCATTAATTTATAATTTATTTAATTCAATCATTAAGTACATGCAATTTCCCCCATGATGCCTGTTTATCGGCTTCTTATAATGTGACTAATAAAAATCGGGTCCTTGGTTAGCTGTCTTCTCGTTCTTTATAATCAGCTAATATATCTGACTTTCTGACTATAGCTCTCCCTTGCAGGCTTCAAATAACCTTGCCCGTTGACAATTTAGTTTTACTACATTTCTCGCATCCTCAGAATCGAGAAAAGCGTACAACTGCAGAGCAGCTTAAAAGATCTTCAATTTATCAGTGAGTTTCGACAAGTTTACAAAATATGCACTCCATGCGAGAACTCTGTATAAGAATGTCAGATCTGAGAACGTTAACTATTCCGTACCTAGCATACTTGTAAAGCACCTATATACAGCCACTTGAAAAATATACCTAATGTAAAACATTGCGATGAACAGTGGAAGAAGTGAACCCGCTACACGTTGAAATACGGACGCTGCACAGCAAATGCAGCCTTGTGGCTCGTTTCGCCAAGACATTTTATACACGTTATTCAAACTTGCAGAACCGGCCCAATCAGAAGTGTCTCAATATCAGTGCGACACATTTGAAGTACCAGTATTTTGACTACTGCTTTCGCTTTTCATGCACTGTCATTGGCGTGCACAATTGTGAGCACCGTGGCTGATGGGGCTATAGGAAGCGATACCATGTCCATTAGGGGACGATGCATGTCCGTAATGCATGTGGTCTTCTGCGAGCTGACCCGTGGCGCATAACCTGGGTAGTGCAAAGGTTTGTTTCTTTGACATGCAACTGATAATGCGGAGTGCGTGCCGATTAGAAAACACACCGTGTAGCCACAGCTATCTCCTGGGAATTTTGTTGGAAGGGCAACTAGACCTTGCTTACCCAAAAGTGTGCGGCCCAGCCTTGTTTCAACTCAGCAGTACGAAATGCCAAACTCAATGGTCGTATACTGCCCGAACTCTGCCCCTAATTAACATAACGGAAGCTACCGCCGAGGGAGAGAGTGATAGGCTCCTTTTAGGCTGAAAAAACAGGGGGAAGTCCTCAACTGCAAAACTGTTTGCAATGCAGCAGCCGCGCGCAGAAAACGTGGTGTACGAACGCTCGAGCTGCTGAATAAAATCAAGATGTTGGGAACGTGCAAGGGAGTATAGGGTGGGGTTGGGGGCACACTAACGGAGGTAGTACGGAAC
Organism: Dermacentor variabilis; assembly: GCF_050947875.1. Lineage (NCBI taxonomy): Eukaryota > Metazoa > Arthropoda > Arachnida > Ixodida > Ixodidae > Dermacentor > Dermacentor variabilis. Next base: position 84,096,626 of record NC_134569.1, read on the forward strand.
GGGGCCCGTATGGTAATGTAATTTCTTAGACCATTCTTGTTTTTGTTATGGTTTTTAATATCAATGATGGCTTCCATGAGAACCGGCGCGTAAGCCTCTTGTAGACAAAAAGAAAGAAAAGAAAAGAAAAGAAAACTGGGAATAAAGGAAAGAGAGAAACAAACAATACCGCCTGTGAGAGATGCTATCTACATATAGCGTTCATACGACCGTGCGGGATGAAAGCCAAGTAAAGAAAATGCTATATCGCCAAGCGGTGTATATGCTTTGGAAGGCCAACACGATGCTTATATAGGCCCTTATCGAGACTGCTTTGCACCAGAGACCCGCAGAGGGCGCGGCGTCGTGCGCATACTACGAATGCTGCGAGAACAGCTGAGAGACCCAAAAGCGTATGTCGGTTCCCGCGCTTGTGGACTGATCGCGGGCGCGATGTGAAGAGGCGACACGTTGGGAGCGGCGGTCTCCTCAAGCGCCCTCTGGCGTGCGGCCGCGCGTGAGCGGTCGCGTGCAGAATTCAGGGACGCAAACGCGGTTTCAGGCTCGCACATAAGATAGCAAATCCTAGTCGCCCGGAGTCACAACCTGAATGGCAATATGGTTGTCTGGAAAAGAGACAGAGAGAGACTGAGAAATAGTGTTTGCCGTGTTCGCTACAGGTATATAAATAACTGGTACTCATTTATTTCATCTTTCTTTTTCTTTCCCCTGCGTAAATAAACGCAAAGAGGCTTCAAGTATGGATGATGGACGTATACAGCGATCCTTGGTTCCGGATGTTTATTTGAATGTGAAAAGTAATTGACATTACAGGAACTAATGTTATATATGGAAGAGAACTCGGATTGAACGTTGCGGCAGCGTTCTCCAATACTCTTACTGTAGCTATACCGTTACCACATTAGCACCACGCTCTACCGACATGCCAAGCGAGTGTAATGAATTTGACGGCGTCTGCCCGAGTTTGCCTGTTTATTTATCGGTGAAGGTTGACTAAATTGTCTTCTAACAGGGTCAAAGGTTTAACTTTGCAAGACTGAAGAACTTTTACTGAGCCACTGTACGGCCCAAATTCGAAAATATACACTGAAATCCGTGACGTCGCAATTTATGAAATACCGGCGCTGGGGTTTCGGCGCGAATTCAATAAATGACACTTTGACCTTAATTTTCTCTTCTAATGATCAACTTATTATTATTTTTTATTATACTGCAGGCCCTTCACGGCCCGTGCAGGAGTCGGACATAAATGTAATGACAAAGAAAAAATCATGGTGAAAAGTCAATGCGGTTAATAAAAGTTAATAGAGGTCAATTGACGTAAAATTAACGCATGTGGAGCTTTAAAAGAATACTTTATCGATATAAACTGATTTAGTGTTTCTTCTATAGTGTCGCTTGTTTAAACAATACGCGTTATGCCTGCCTGAGTTACGATATTCTGAAGATTTGTACTCAGCCCTCTAGTTGTCATGCATAGTGCCTACGTGGCCATGTCTTCATAGTCATATGGTGACTGAATCGTACTCGGTGAGGCTCATACGCAACCAATGCAATAAACGCGGCTAGTTGGTGCTAGCAGCAGCATACGCTCCCACGCACACACACGTACACTAGTGGGGCATTTATTTTTACTCGGAACACGAAAAGAACTGTCATATCTAAACCACCGCTCTTCTTGCAAATAACCTAGGTGGCTAGGCAGACATTAGCAGCAACAATGATTTCTAGGATAACTTCGCTAATTACCTAAGACATACTAATTAAATTTTGGATGACTAACTGTTGGCCAAATGTAATCGCGAAATTGAAGCCAAGTATTAAAATGCTATCTGCTTAGCAGAACTCCTAAGATATAGCACCACTTTCGAGATATGCAGCCTCAAAATTTGCTACGAAATAAATTGGCGTTTCAGCTAACCGTTTCCCAAAAGCGCACCTCCAACAGTTCGGGACGACCTTAACCGGAACGTCGAGGTACTTTGTAGATATTGGGAATGGATATTTTGGAAGTGGCGCTAGTCCTAGGATTTCTACTGAGCAGACATGACTTCGTTACTACCACGCTTGGCTTCAATTTAGCAATAACAACATATGCCTTAATGATAGTAATCAATAAGTTAATTAGCATGTTCTCGTTAAATATGGCAATCATCTTTGAAAGCTTTCTAGCTGCTAATGTCTGCTTGATCACCCATTGCATCTAAAAAAACGGCACTGGGCCTATAGATAAGAGTTTTCTTTTTAAGTTTACCGCATAAAAATAAATATTTGGTATACGAAAGTTATTTCCCATAACTTCGTTTGTGTCATTCTCCCTCTCTCTTCATTTTTTTTTTCTGTCTTACACGCATTCCAAGAAAAAATCAATAGACTCGCATGCAGTTCTTTTCTCTCGACGTTGTGTCCCATGGCGTTGAACAACTCGTGGCTTGCCCGAACCTTTTCTATTATGCTGAATTTCCTTTTCTTTTACTTCGTTTGCAATGTTCTAAATGAGAGAGAAGCTTCTTGAGGGGCTACGATTCTGCGAGGAGCACGGCGGAAGCCAAAGCCAATCGCAATACTTCGCTCTAAGTATGCGACAAATTACGCATACCGGAGAAACACGGCGCACTGCAATGTAGGAATCTCAGCATATAACAGTGAAAATGATCGGCTTGAGCGAGGTAAGCCGATTTCACGAGCGCATTTTCCCATTTAAAGCAACCAATCCTCCCTCGCCACCCCGCTCTCCTCTTCCCGCCACTTTTTACTTCCGCTAACCTTTCGTCATTGTGGCATGGCACGATAATGCGCCTGCGTGGTATTAAACGGTAATTATTATTTTTTTCTCCCTTATCACCCCGAATCACAGATCCATCATTTCGTCTTCGTTCTAAGCTGAAACTGAAACATGGACGGGCACTTTTGTTCCCTTACTCAAGTTTAAGGTTTTTTGTTTTTGTGCTCAGAGGCATCCACCGAATCAAACGAATGTTAAGAAAATGAAATAAACAGTGGTTATAAGACCGAAGAGCAAACGCTAACGAGAAGCAACGCACATATAAATAAAGTCGCGAAGCGGGCCAAGGCAAGCAGTGCGCGCGGAGATACCATCGCTCCTTCGCCAAAGGGAGCGTAAAGATCATTTTCTCCCCACTCCGCTGGCGCGCCTCGGTGACCTGCTCGTTTTAGTATTTGTGCCGCACTTAGGGGCCGTCCCGCGCTCACGAGATCGATAGGAACGACGGGGGCCGCCCGGCGTTATCGACAACGCGGCGAACGTGATCGACCGGCAAACAGTGCGGCTGCAGGGAAGACGGCGAGCGAGCGAAGGAACGAACGGAAACGAACGCGCGCGTGAAGAAAGAACGAACAAAACAGCGGCAGGAAAACGAAAGCGCGCGAAACGCCCTATACGGGCTTCCAGGAACTATCCGTCAGGGACTGTACGACAATCTCGGGTCCGTAAACGTGACAGGGGGAGCAGGCCGGGCTTGAGCACCGAAATAAAGCTGAAGCCGTGCCCGCCGTGCGGCTGGCTTGGAAGCACGGCGCGCCCGCGCGGAGTCGCTTGCTGGAGATGGTGCGCTGCTGGGGAAACAGATTAAGCCTCAGACGCGTAACAATGCTAAAGAAATAAGAGGGGAAAAAGAAAAGGTAATGAGATGTGAAGTCAATGACGAGGAAACAAATTGACGGGAAATCAATAAAATGGCGACGAAAGAAAATAAAGAGACGCAAGCACCGAGGCTATACATCACGGAGAAGAAAGATTGCCTCTTCTCTGAAAGCAACTCGGGCAACTCCACGAGAGGAAACACACACAGGCACACAGGCACACGCCCGCGCCGCCACGCAGCATTCCTGCCACTCGGGCAGCAATAGACAGACATTTTCTTTGTCAGATGAGTTGGGGTGTGCGAGCATTCGAAACCTTCGAATAACAAATCGAATAGCGTCCTATTCGATTCGGTATTCGAATCTAACAGTCACCATTCGTAAATACGAATATTCTTCGTATACATTTGGAATATATCCAAAACCTCATCTGCGCACAAATAAACATAACATTGTAGCAATTGAGTATGGCAAGTTTTCATCCCCGTGGGCCTAGTATAGACGTAAAACATGAGAACTTGCGTACTGGAGCAGGCTATACATCACATAGTTAGCCACAATTTACACGCTGTACAGCGATCATTCGCCCCTTCTGAAGAGTCCCGCGCATGCGAATAAACTACTTGTTTGCTCGTAATTTCTATTTGTGGTTTTAATAAACAACGCTTCATAACGTAGTATGTACTGATAGAAACTCGCCAACTTTAGGAATACTGCGATGCGAACATCGTTCTATATGATAACGACTGTTCATTATTCGAAAAGTATTCAATATTAAATTCGATTGCATTCGCTTCTGGCACCATTCGATTCTTATTCGATACCCGCCGTGGTTGCTCAGTGGCTATGGTGTTGGGCTGCTGAGCACGAGGTCGCGGGATCGAATCCCGGCCACGGCGGCCGCATTTCGATGGGGGCGAAATGCGAAAAACACCCGTGTGCTTAGATTTAGGTGCACGTTAAAGAACCCCAGGTGGTCAAAAATTTCCGGAGTCCTCCACTACGGCGTGCCTCATAATCAGAAAGTGGTTTGGCACGTAAAACCCCAAATATTATTATTATATTCTTATTCGATACGGTTTCGAAAGCCACCACGCGCACACCCCTACAGATGAGTAGATGAAGCAGGCAAGTGAGATTCGTTCAGCTGTATCACTCAAATCGCACCCAAAAATACGCGCGGACGGTGAAGTATGCACGTACACGAGGCATCCGCACAGTCCTGACAGCAGATGGTGTTAGTCGTTCGACAGGGCGTCCCGTACATGAAGCACCGTTAAATGTATAACCTAGCTTCCGGGAAATGCCGTAAACAAGAGCACGGATGGAATGTAACCGTCGGTGCGCACACGCAAGGATAGAGTCGGCGTTTGTAAGTCCACTTGTCGAAACGTTGGCTCCCGCTTTCACCTTGTTCTCGTTTTGCTCGTCGTCTTGAATTTCCATCTCCCGCCTTCCCCCTGTTTTCTCTCTTTCCGCTAATGCAATTGGCAGAAACGGGACGGGGGCTATAACTCTCGCGTTTCTAGCGGGCTAATTTTTATTGTCATTTACCATAGAGGGCTATGTGGCTCTTGTGATACGTTGGCCGTGGCCAACGTTGGCGCTGGCCTGCCTTAGCTATATTCTAAGTGAACCTAGCTTCACTTCGGTCAAGCTTCCCATCAGAAATAGGTTTTAGCTTCGGCTAGGTAAATTCACATTCTTTGGGAAATCTGGATAGAAATATACCTACTTTGAACAAGTTTTGCTATTTTCTAGTAACTCGTAGCCTCCGCAACTTGCTGCTCGGTTATGCTTATAAAGAGCAAGAAGGCGATTTCACATTCGACGAGTCGACGTGCAGGATTTTATTTGCACGCTCAGACCGATTGTTGCCGCGCGGGTCACAGCGGGGGAGAGAGTGCATCCTCGGTGCGAAGGCTTCCTCGCAGCGCCACTTTAAATGCTTCTCGATTAGTAGAGTAGCCCGCCACGCAACTTGCCTATTACCTGCGGCCTTGCAGCATGCATGCCTACCTGCCGCGGCCACCCTTAAAACCGCCGGCACGCAGCCTCCGTAAACGACGAGCGAGGCGCGCGTTAGCTCACACAGCGCACCTGCAGTGTCGTCGGGTCGCCACGCGTTTTAATGCGAATATTCACTCCGGACACAGCAGGTCTGTACGACGGGAGAGCAGCTGAAGGACGAGGTGCAGTTGTTTTGAAACTCGCTGCGATCAGGAAAAACCCTTTAGTCAACCTCGCGGATCGTCACGTGTCCCGTACGATCATTGCTCGCAGCCACTCCTTTCACGTGGCCGCAATAAAACGAAAACGAAATGCGAAGCGAGAAAAATACTTCGAGTGCTCATGCGCTGGCGCAAGGTGTACGCGCGCGCACAAAAACAAGCGAGGCGGCAAACAAAGTCGAGCAGCCTTTACCTGAACAATTAAGGGCGAGGAGCGTCGAAGGACCGACACATCTGAGTCACGCGTCATCTGGGAGGAACCTCCTCTGGGAAGAACGAACTCGTGTTCATTGCACCTCCACGCGGCCTCCCGCAGTTCCAAGAATTGCGGCGATGTCTTGAAATGGCTGGGGCTGTGCCTTGCTTTCGCGCGAACGGAAGAAGACCCTCCGCGCTGATAAGGCGGTGGACGAACACACCGCGCCTCGGTATAACGTCTATGTACTTAAAGAAAGATGTTCGTGCAGCAACTACTCTGGGGAGTTGTCTAAGTATGTGTAAGAATTGTGCCACTTGCTCATCTTCACGCAGCCCGGTGTCATTATCAATCTTATGGAACCTGATCCGACCAGTGTTAACGACAGCGCTGCGGCGACAGGAACTGCTGCGGACGGCGGCGCAAGGTGAATTGATGACGCAAGCAAACTACTGCAAGTGACGGCGCCAGGTGGCTGATGATGTTCCGATCATTATAAGCCGCTATCACTCTTTATCGCCTTATCCATCTGCATCGAACCATTATCAACCGTGATCAACCGTACTCCGACGGCGGCTGGCGCGGCCGCCCGGGCCCATATCTTGAAAGCGATCCGCGAAGGGGACAGAGTGCGCCGAGTGCTGATAGCTTCGTGTGCGCTCTGTTCTCGCCGCTTAGTTGGCGTTGAATCGAGAGGCAGCACGAATGTCAATACGCTCGCTGATGTGGACCCTATCTTGAAAGCGATCATCTTGCGTGACGACGGAGGGACGGAGGGACGGACGGACGGACGGATTTCCTCGTTATATGCACAGAAATGCTTACGCATAAAAAAAGAACGGACGTGCGTAAACATGCGGGGCAGCATCCTTTATGGCGCGAAAGGTAGCACACAGTGTCAATAGTAATTCTTCGAAATGGGTAGTACGCGTTAAACGAGCGAGTTGTCGTTGGCAGAGGTATACAGGAGCGAAAAAGAAAGCAGGCATTCTGTAAATAACTGGCACATTAGACGGTCCGGTGACACAAAATGCTCTATATTATGGTTCAGTGCCCGCACTCCCAAAGCAGATTTTACGCCACAATGATTCGGAAGTGAATCGTTTTAGCGAACATGGTATTAATTATGTCGCCCTAGTATTAACTTAGAAAAGCGACCAATGACAAATTGTTAAGTGAAAAGCTTTGTTGATTTGGCCTAGGATTCAGCTATATTACCTAGCTGCAGTGTACCTGCAGGTCACTCTTAAGAGTTACGTAGCCGAGGTGGCACGCATTCCAAATAGGGACGTGCAAATATTAGAAATCTCGAGTTCGAATCGAACAGTCTTTGCTATTCGATTCGTGTTTGATTTCAGAACAAAGTTTCGGAGTCTCGAGGGACGGAGGCCAGCCGATGCAAGTGAGGACAGTTCCGAATGATTCTTCGGCAGGAGAGTCGCGGTTGCTGAGCGAACGTACGCGGGACAGATAGGTTCTCCCGAATGATTTGCGGTGCAAATAACTGAATGATCCTCTACAGTTTTGCCAAACGGCTGTGCGCCAACTTTGTATTTGACTTTCTTTTGAAATGGGAAAATATTCGATTGGATATTCGGAGGTCATTTCTCTCGAATATTCGCATACGATACGATTCGTAAATTTCTCTATTCGAACACCCCTAATGACAATGGAAACCTTTAGTCGCATGCACCTCTACAAACCCCAAGAGGGCTCTGCAGGGCGTTGCGCCCCCATAAGCTGCGTGGTACGGCTGACACTCATGCCGCCAGCTGGCATCCGACTGACGAGATAACGGTCGGCAAAAATATTCCGTGGTACCCCACGAGTACAAATCCACGACATATCATATAACTGAACAACATTAAGAAAAAATATATATACAGTAAACTCTCAGTTGTACGAACGTCGGTTTATCGAATATTTCAGAATAACGAACTTTTTAAATATCCCCGGCAGTTTTCTTATAGATTCTATGCAAAAATGTTTCACTTAAACGAATTTCGGAACAGTTAATATTTCAGTTAAATGAACTTGCTCAGAGGACCAAGGCTTATTTTTGTCATCAGCTGGAGGTCGATAGCAATACTTTGTTTGAAGACTATGCAGAGTGCGACAGTGCACTGATTACCTGTGCTGGACAGACGGATCTGGAGATTGTTTCCAGTGTTCGTCCTGAAGAAGAAGAGTTCGACGAAGAAGAGGCAGCTGTCTGGCCAGTTTCAAGCTCTATAACTCTATCTGAGGTTGTAGGGTACATCGGAAATTTGAGAGACTTTGTGTCTCAACAGCAAGCTGTGCCAGAAGAAGTGTACAAAAACATTGACTCTTTGGACAGTTTTGTTACTTCCTGTGCTTTAAAAGTACAAGGGAAGAAGAAGATTACAGATTTTTTTCTAAGTGAGAAAGGCAGCATTATAACTCTTATGAACCTTGCACTTGTTGATATGTACAAATTCCATTTCACACATTTCTAACACTATGGATGCCATGTCTTTTGCTCCATGAATTGTACTTCAAACTTTTGACTCTGTATGCCATGCCTTATGTTGGTCTAGTGAATATTCAGTTTAGTGAACTTTCAGTTAAGTGAACTATTTCCTTCGGTCCCTTGAAGTTCACTCAAGTGAGAGTTCACTGTATAGAACACCCGAAAGCAAAGCATTGCACAAGAGTAAATTTACCCTCAGGCGCAGTGCAAGAGCTATACTTCAGTAACATACGTTAGAGTGGGGCAAATATAAAGGAAGAATAAAATATTAAATAAATACTTCAGTAACAGTTGTATTCTCGCGCGCGGGTTCCCGGCTTGTCCCACAGGCTAAACGAAACCGCGGTGCGTGCAGGCATTGAATTCGTGGTGTTCGCCGCACTGAAACGCATTGGTTTCGTTTGCAAGAACGTTGGCATCGGCGAAATTATAATCGCCCACTCAAAGGGAGAAAAACTACAACATGGGTGCATGCTGGATTCACAGTCTGCAACATTAATGTGACTTACGAGGTTCCATTAAGATATGGTAAACTTTACGCTTGAGATAGCGGAACGGGTTCAAACAACCTGGTCCGCAGAGCACACAAAGAGAAGAGGAGGCGCAAAATAAAGGTGCATTTGCTCGTCTCGCCTTCTCCATCTCCCCTAAACCCAACTTTGCCCAGCATCTTCGTCTCTTTGATGGCATTGTTAATGAAATTTCTCTTGATGCTTTGGCATGAGGCCGTATTGAAATGCAGTCAAACCTCGGTTTAAAGAAACTCAATTTTGCGATTTTTTAAAAATTTAATTATGTGCCTTCGATTCCACACGTATTCATAAAACCCAATGCAATAGAAATCTCGACGAAACGAATAGAATTCAACATCTCTACCGATATTACGAAGTGAGGGAGAAGCGGAGGAAACGGCAAGATACGGGGAAGATATGAATAGGCCAGGATCTTGTTGAGGTAACATATATCCAGCTGTTAGGTAGGTCTGCCGCTCCCCCGAAGGAACACAAGAAGTGCTCAATCGGCCCGCTGTCTACAATAAGTTCGTACGAAGGCACTGCATTTTTTTTTTTACTTGTGGGCGAACTGCGCGAGGACTGGACACGAAACGAAACAAACACGAGCGCAGACTATCAACATACGATTTATTTGAAAATACACAGAGGATATATACCGACGCGAATGGCACACGTGGTTAGAAGGGGAATGAGTCTATCTGCTATCCAAGGTGGCCAAGTTCCTTATCTGTTAGGTCAATTGATGGGGTCCTGACGCATTTGTCTCTTCTGTGGGTTGCGTGGGCCTCAATTATTTCGCGCGTGAGGCGATTCTTGTATGTTTTCAGTATATCGCTGCGCGCAAACCCTGGTCTGAAACCGCTGCACGTCGACACGTGCAAAGCCAGATTGCTTCCTCGGCCAGTTCTGAGCGAGCACCAATGCTCTCTCGGGCGGTCATTAACACAACGGTCCGATATAGGGGAGACCACGTGACGAACGTTGTACACAACATCGCTTCGGCAATCCACGAATTTCTTCACGTCCCTCTTCCTACAGTTTCCGGTCGTCTCATCATCTCGCAAATAGGCAAATATGTTGATATAGGCAAATAGGCAAATAGGTTAATAGTCTGCGCTCGTGTTTGTCTCCTTTTTTTGTGCCGTCTTCGCACAGTTCGCCCACAAGTTAATATGCACCAACAATCCCAGCCAAAAACCCGTCTTCAGTTTACAACTTTTTAGTTTTGAATAAGCACAAAATTATTTGCAGGAGTGTTTTAAGTGTTTTAGATTTAACCAAGTTCTCGATTTAACGAAATATATCGCGGGTCTCACTTACTTCGTTGAATTGATGTTCAGCTGTAATATATGCGACTCCCTCACATCATCGGTGTGCTATAGCCGGGACAGTTGTTGGAAGTTCTTCCTTTACAGAGACAGCTTAATCATAGCGGCGAGATTTCGTAGGTGCATAAGTTCTTCGCGAACCTAAAGGCGATGTTTTCATTTCACACCACCGTTCTATGCGATGCACATAATTTCGTCCTCGTCAACTACGGCATTGCTCGTTCTGACCTCCGGCATACATGCACAGACGCCACTTCTCTCTGGAGTCTGCGCGAACTACAAAGCCTTGCGTTAATTGCCCAGCACTTTAGTTGCACGATAGCTCGATGGTTAGCGCGCTCGACTCCCAAATTTGCATTTCTTCCCTGACATTTATTCACGCTGTGGCAATGACAAAGCACAGGATAACGAGTTGATCTGACAAAAATTGTCGTCAGCGTTACGAAATCGACGGATGAACAAGGCGAACCCCAATTTCTAACACTCAACAGCTGTCACATTGCAATTGCATGAGCTTGCACGTTGCATAGGACGAAAGTAAATACACACCGCCGTAAGTTGTATCGCATGTCGCTGACTTCGTCTTATTTTTTTTATTTCGTTTAACTTGTATCCTGCTGGTCGTAAACCGCTACACTAAAGCTTCCCTACCCGTAGATTAAACGTGCCCGTTTGATCTGCATAATTTTTTTCACGTACATCTACAGCTTGCCTCCGTTTTTCATCCAGTGGTGCTCGGCTGCGCGCAACCAGACGAGCCCTCCCGCAGGTTGGGTTATGGCCGTTCCGGTTAAAATGTTTCCCTAGTCGCACATTCGGCGCGCTGACACGTGCTCCTGTAACGACCCCGGCAAGAAACTATACCACAGCGCGCAAACTGCCGCTTTTTGTCTCTAACTTCTTTCGCCGGCGCGTCTGCCAACAAGAAACTGGTCTGCGGCCACTTCTCCTCCAGATGCTAACGGTTGCTCTGTGGGCGGACACGCGCAGTCCGTACAACTGCAAGGACGTGGCCGGACCCACGCGAACGGGGGCGGCACGACGGTGACCCCTGCATGGCTGTGCTCTTGTTGTTGTTGTTGTTGTTGTTGTCGTTGTTGTTGTTGCCTTTATCGGGCGCGCCGTAGACTCGTCGTCGTCGCCGCCGTGACCGGCTGGCGTGGGCTTACCCGCTCTCGTCCTACTACGCGAGTGTGGTTATGGCCCTGATGCGGGCATGAGTCACCGCCGGCGCTATGCGCTGTGGCAGCGTGAGGTGCCTCGGGTGTGTGCCGGCTCTGCCGACGAGCTCCTTGTCATTGCAAGGCGGTCTTCTTCCTCCTCTCCGCACAAGGCGCGATGCGGCTGCCCCAGCCGGCGCGGAGTTTCATTCAAGGCTGGTAGATTTCGCGTGGGCGTACCGCAGTTTCCGGTCTGTATGCATCGCGAGCGTCTGATGCGGCGCCAGTACACGAAACAGGCGAAACGAACACCCGTCACTGCTCGCGGTTCCGCAGCGTCCCATTGAAGCGGGCACGCTTGCCTAAATTTATGGGCGATATAGAAGCGAAAAGATTTTACTTGCTCTAACACACACACACACACACACACACACAATATATATATATATATATATATATATATATATATATATATATATATATATATATATATATATATATATATATATATATATATAGTGACGTCAAAGGACGACAGGAGGAAGCGTCCATCAATAGAGCTCTTCAAAGGCAATATGTGGTGTTGCTTGTTAAGCTGTGATATCACGCATAAAATTAACTTCATAATTAAAATAGTCTGATATCTTTAGGTTGTCGTCCACCTGAAGACACAAGCTGTGGGCCATATCAAATATTTGTGGGCCTGCATAAACGTTCAGCAAGGAACTTCAGTATTTAGTCACGATCGGTATCAGTAGACTTTATTAGCAACTTAGTTCCGGGGTGTGTGCGCAAAAAAGAATGAAAAGAAAACAAGTCACTGACAGTTTGGCGACGTGCAAGACAATAACAAAGGTGATCTGCACGATGTGCAGAAACAGTGTGGCACATTGTTGCTCTAACAACGCCCTAACAAGCGAAACAATATGCAACAGCGAATTGCGCGCGTACACGAGTTGGCTGATCGTCAATAACGATGAATTCGAAAACATCGCTTATAATTATTTACAAGCCCCGCGCAATTATTTCGACATGACAGCATCAAACATTTTTTTTTCTTGGGAAATGTTGCCTTCAAGAAAGATATTCTTTAAAATTGTAGCATTTTGACGTTTTCCCCCTTTTTTTTTCTGGCCATTTACCCAGCGCTACAGAAGATAGAAAAGTAACAACAATATTCATTCAATTTACAGACAGAGATGTATTAAAGATGGTGAAACTTGTCGAAATGTACCCTGTACGGAACGCTGGCGTAAAATGATAGTCAAATTTGCTGCATCATAATGAAAGAGATCCCTTTGTCACCACACTTTTGCACAGTAAGGACGTGGCAGTATCAGTCATCTCATCAGAAACCTGACGTAAATGTGCGTACGTAACTTTCTAAACGATATTTCTTTTCCTTCACCGGAGTGAAAGGAAGCTGCCGTGTTTCACATTTACCAAAGAAAGCAATACTTATTCTCAACGTGTTTGCGCGACTGACTCCAATCATTAAACATTATGTGTCCAGGTCCTAACATTTAGAGCAACAGTTTCAGCGCGAACACTATAAGTATAGTGCATCGTTGTTATAGGTCGGTATGGCGCCTACACCTGTTACGCTTCTGCTCTGAACTGGACTTCTTCAGGATTACGAGAAAGAAAAGGTAGTTTGCATTGACTGGCACAACAATCTTGCATAACTGCACTCTCTTCTAATAATTATTCCTCAGAAATTAAAAGTACACTACATTTTCCTTGTCTCCGTTCTTCAGTCGTGTGCATTATAGCGGGCAAAGAGCACCCGCGGATAAACAGCGTTTCCAACGGAAAGGGAGAAAGAGCGAAGAAAGAGCATATATTAACAGCCCCTAGCCCGGGGCCACAATTCCTGAGGAGCAAGCACTAGGTTCAGGACCCACCATCTGATCCAACAGGGATGCCAAAGTACTGGAGCTATAGGTCTGAGTGTATTAGTGCACGTCTTCGGAAAGGTGGATATTTTGAAAGCGTTTTCTCGATTTGGAGAAACGAAATGCCGCAGAAAAAAAAAATCGCCTCGCTCCACCTTTTTTTTTCCTTCTTAGTTCTGTACCGTTAGAGGCTAAGTGCGCTCGAGAGTGGAATGAACGCCGAGAGCAGAGCAACTGACGCGACGCAAAGGAGGCGGCCTAGGGAGCCGCCCCCGGATACGACGACGGCGCCAAGGGCCGTGGCCGTTGAACCAGCGCGGCGGCGGCGTCCGGCGTCCGGGGTGGCCTCTCGTAGGCGTCCGCGATGGCGGGCGACGACGGTTGCGGGGGCGTCTTCCCGAATGTGGCGACCCAGTGCGGCGCCGGGGACGGCGAGGCGCCGTTGTCCGGGACAGCGATCGCGCGCGGACTCAGTCGCAGCTGGCCGGCAATCAGGTTGACCGTGGCCTGCAGAGAATAGTAGCGTGCACGAGCATCGATGGCGTGAGTATAACCGCAAACACGCGCCTCGTGCGGTGTTTTGCATTGATGGGGGGCACTTCCGAAATGTCCACCCTCTCTTGCAACCCATTCAAGCTTGGAAGAACCACCCTGACGTCTGCACTAAACATACATCAAATGCCTTGAGCTACGACTATAGACATGGGCACCTTCTTGCGAGGTTGTCCTCACCCTCAGTTCCTCTCACCCTCACAGAGTGAGGTGAGAGCAGAGGTGAAGAATAGAGTTGGAAAGTCTGTGAAGGTAAAAGTGAGGGAGGGCGAACATCGTGAAGTCAGGGCTATGGGGAGGGCGACTTCGACGAAGTGAGGCCAAATTTATAAGGCCAGATTAAAGCCGATACGGTTGTCTGTATCACACGCTCCTAAAGGCAAGCGCACAATACTATGGATGAGAATCGGCCGACTTTCTCTCAGTCGGCTTCAACAACACCATTCTCCATCACGTCGGCGCGCGTCTCACAATGCGCGGACGCCATAAATCTGCAAATGATCCGCCGATGTCCGCGTCAGTAGTTTCTTACTATCGGGAGACGCAGTTTTTCTTTTTTTTTTTTGTAACACTGCAATGAAATGACGGCATGGCTCCCCGTCTACACGCGGCTGCCAAGGACGGAGTTTGTTAATGTTGATTTTTACACGTGGTGGTCACTTTCACTTACTGCTTCTGAAAGATCAATTCTATTTCTCGTTAATACATGCACCCAAGTAAACAATGATGCCTCCAGGAGGGTAAATTCTAGTTACTGAATTCGTGGATCTTACTGCTCTCCGTTTACTGAATGAACTTATAAATAAAATCGGTTCTGAGTTTCCGTAACTTTCTTTTTTACACACATCGCGCCATGCAGAACAGCTCATTGACATGGCGTTTGAAAGTGCGTGTTGGCGCAACTGTAAACGGCAATTAAATTTTATGTCAGTAAATTGTCAGCGAGAAAGTTCTCGCACGTTGGCGGAATAACGCCCAGACGATTGTAACTAAACGGTGCAAAACTTGGCAATGTAAATAGATGCCAGACGAACTTAATATATATATATATATATATATATATATATATATATATATATATATATATATATATTCTGTATGTCCATCTTGATACGTGTGTCAACTATAGAAGAGCACAGAACGTGTAATGTTTTGGAAGAAGACGCCTACCCTTTCTGTCCCCTGCTGAGCACCAGACACTGAATTCTAGCTTTTATTGAACACCAAGTTGTGCAGTGTTTGGCAGAGAGAAAAGCTTCCTTCCGCGCATCCCTGGGGGAAGAACTCCCCAGTCGCTGTATAGAATGACTTCTGCTAGCGCATGTTTCTGCTAGTAAGCCATGCAGTGTTTTTTTAGTTGTCGTTCCATTAGTTCCACCGGATCAAAATAACAACATAAATTTTTCTGATTGTTTCAATCCCGTGCTGTTGCGGCTTTCACAGAAAAAAAAAATTACACTGAGGCCTTTGTCATCTATTCATACACACATGAATTCTCTCTTGTAGGCATCTGTATGAACTGTGTGTTATGAAAGCGTGTGATACCATAGCCACACAAACAACCGCGTCCAACAAGCTTCTAAGAGCGGTTATAACAACAGTCTAATCAGCAATCAAGAGCGCAACACACGTTCGTTAGAATTATACAGTCGATTATACAGTCGATGCAATAAAGGCAGCCAACAGTCTTCCAAGCGATGTAAGGCTTCTAACAGTTCCAACAGTTTGCAAAACTCCGAGCAGCCACCTTTAGATGCATATCGACCGACGGATCGCACTGTTTTGACGCACCGTTGCAAAATTTTGATGATATCGCGAGGAACTCGTTTCGCAACTCGTTTTGAGCGTGATGTAAGAGCGCGAACAAAACAATGACCAAGACCAGCGTTGTGTCGTCGTATTTCTGCCTCACATCTTGCACGTTCAAAATGAATATTAACCAGCTCAACCATGTCGCCGTATTGCAAGAACTGAACTCGAACGAAAACTCGACAGCTTCAACACAAGCCTGTGCGGACTATTCTTTCTTTTTTGCGGACTTTTTTTTTTGCAACGTTTTGTCCAACTAAAATGTCGGAAAGCGTGCGATTCACATCATTGCATGACTGCTGCCAAAACACTTCCTGCAGGACGAGCAAAGAGAGACGCGCATGGCGTGTCTCTCGGAACCGCGTGGTTGGCTCACGAAACGCGCAGCGCACTCTGATGCATTTGCTCTACAAGAATATGCTACCACATCGCTCTAAATGTATCAGTCGTTCCTATTCGCCTTTCTTTTTTCTTCATGCGTAAACTGGCAACTCCATTATAAGAAAAGGAATAATTCACGCGGTAAGCTGATTGCTTATGACTTCATGTAGACAGGTTTGTCTTAATACAGTTGCAGTTACACAGATGTATGCAAAAGCCTCAAATATGCTAACAACACGGATGATGTTAACAGCACCATCCACGCGTTCTGCTTGCACACACGCTGACGTTATCAGCGAGATTACGCGCCGCTAGTGAACGCTAGTAAATGCCGCGGATGGTATCTCTGGACACGCGCTGTTGTTAACAGACCTGCAGTGAGGTCCGCACAGACAAAGGCCGTTACTACGTTTTTATAATTATCGCCTTCTGGTAACGCGCGTCTTCTGAAATTACCGAAACGGGCAATTCATAGAAGACCAATCACATATGGAGGGAGAAAGAGAAGGAGCTCTAAGACAATCAGTATAAAACTTCCCGTATACACCATAGCGAAATGGTTAGACTTTTCATAGGCTATCTAAATAAATGTTCTCTGATCGGTTAATCAGATTGACGAGGGACATCAAGTACGAATTCCTGTAACATAGGGAACTAGCAATCGTACTTGTGGCTTGGTCTCACACCAGATTTCACCTCTTTTTTCTCTCTCTCTCTCTCTCTCTCTCTCTCTCTCTCTCTCTCTCTCTCTCTCTTTCTATATATATATATATATATATATATATATATATATATATATATATATATATAAACACACGGATTTCTGGTCAAAGGTACTTAACGCGTAACTGATACTTAGTTCAAGTTCACGCTAGAAAATCATTACCATGAGATCAATCTATTGGCTTTATAACAGAACCAGAATAATAAAAGCGACATAAGTATTAAAGTTACAATATCTTCGGCAGAGCATTAAACACTTGGATATTAAACACTTAAGTATCCTTAAGGATACAGATCGGTTCGTAACTCACTCTTGCACCCATAAAGTGTGTAAGGGTGTGAGCTAGACAAAAAGCAGTAGTAAGGGAGCAAATCAATTTACAGTGAAATTATGCCAAATGTAACGAAAGTCACAGCGGCGCCCGGCATGCCTCGGCTGGCCCATATAAGACCGCACTTCGATGTCGTTCGCTTAACGCGGTCTTTGCAGGCTCTGTTACGAACGTCGACAGCGGTGCACTGGAATCGCTCCGCAACGGGAGAGCCTCGCGACCTCCCCTTTCGAAAGCACAATGCTTTCAAAGTTGCCGCCGAACAAGCACCCCAGCAGCAGAGAGGAGCAGACTCCTACTGCAAGAAATTTCGAAAAACCATTATGGCCGCTTCTGATGTAGCACATCAACGTGGGTCAGGAGGCCTACGCTATACCAAAAAGGCGCAGACTGGGGTTTTGCTTTCTATGGAACTTATAAATATTATTTCCTCCTCCTCCTCCTCCTCCTCCTCCTCCTCCTCCTCCTCCTCCTCCTCCTCCTCCTCATTCAATACAGTAAATTTGCGCCCGCTGGCGGAGGTACTGTTCGCTCCACATAGAGTTTGGGGAGCGAACACTCTGCACCAAAACTCTTTTTCATTTCGGTTCACCAAAACCGGTTCAGTTCTGGTTCAATCCCGGTGCAAAAAGAAAAGAGAGCGGTTCAGACCGGTTCGAACCGGTTTAAGCTCATTTTCATAACCGAATAAGCTGCTGCTAAGCTGAATTTAAAGATTACGCCTGTTGTTCTCTCTTGAGGCAGCACGTAGTTACAAAAGGCTCTATGCGAAGCGAAGCTTTACTGAGGGAGAGAGAGAGCAGGGAGATAATATATTGAGGAAAACGCAGAGTGTCCTCCGGCCTGCTCTCCTCCTGCCAGGGTTCGATACCCTGGCAGGAGGAAAAGAAAGAGGGGAATAATAGGGGACTGAGGAGTAGTAATGATGAGGACAGGCAGTAGGATGCGATTATATACACGTCCGTGCTTGAAGGGCTCGTTCACAGCTTTGAATCTATAGGCCGGTGTTAACTAAATATTCTAAGAGAGCCTTGATGGCTCGCTTCATTTATGTATCCGGTGAATGGTCCAGTAACACTTCTTCATTAAACGGCCGGTCGCTAAATAGCGCTGATGAAAGATCAATGCCTGCGGTTCACAGTCGTATCTACTGGAGGCAGACGTATGTTCCACTTTCTCAAGTAGTTGGCACGCACGCGTCGCAGTATGGTGAGTTCGCTCGTCAGATGCGATGCGAATATTGTCGCGTTAACACAGCAGATATAGTCTGCCCCGCGACGCATCCTAACGGCGCTGCTACAAATAAAATCACGGGAAGATGGTGTGTATCTACAAATAAGGCATAATAGTTGAACCACAAGTGCAGGCAATGCATGGATGAAAAGCTCCAGAAAAGGTGGTCAACCTGAACCGAAACCCTTTATTTTTTTTTTCTTGCGGCTTCGCCCTGGAGTGACAAACGAATGGTAACACTTTGATTCAGTTCCGGTTTGAGTGGGAAAAAATGTTTTTTTTTCGCTTTTAGGCTCTCGGTTCGGTTCCGGTTCGATACCCTGACAATATTCTGTAGCTTAAACAGATTTGTTTTTTCCCTGTGATAAGAAGCCTAGAACGGCTATAGAAAAATGCCGCGTGCGCTTGCCGTAATTGGCTGGCTACTCGTTGGCAGCGATGTGCCACAGCAAGCCTCTGTAAAGGATGTCTACAGCCAAGAACGATTTCAATTACGCTGTACTTGATTCCTTATTAATGCACAGCCCAATTTACAGAGAGGGCATTGGGAAACAACAGTGCCCGTAACATTCTCAGCAGCAAAGCTTTGTCCAGTGAGTGGCGCATTCAACCCGAAACTCGACAGAGCTTCGCGCTCCATACGGCGCGCATGCCAGCAACAATAACAACAACAAAAGAAAGTGCCGACCTGCGAGAGTCCCCTGGCCAGGTGGCGGGCGAACACGGTGGCCTCCATGGGACTGCCCTGGCGCAGCGTCTCGGCCAGAGCGCCGATGTAGTTCTTGGCCAGCCGCAGGGTCTCGATCTTGGAGAGGCGGGGCACCGCGCTGCCTGGCTCCTGGTGGTTGATGGGCACGCGACGCCTCAGCGTGTCCAGCGCCGCGTTCAGGCCGTGCATGCGCTGGCGCTCGCGCGCGTTGGCCTTGTGCCGGCGCTGGCGGAACTTGGACAGCAGCCGCGGCGAGGACGAGTCGCACGGGCACGGCGACGGGACACCGCCGCGCGTGCTCGAGCTGGACGGGGCTGGACACCTGCGCATGTCGCAACGCTGTCCTTCGCTGCGGAGAGAGCAGGGACAAAAGCGAGGACATAAGTGGTCTGCTTGCCATTCTCACGACCGCGCATGTTACCAATGTACATTTCGTGAAGCGAAAATATAACGTTTTCTGCGGATTGCTGCTATCGCATGGAGCCTCCTTAACGAGCTCTTATACTGCCGTTCTGCATACTAAAATTACGCACTGTAAGAATTTTCCAGCTCTCCTTAAGATTACGAGCTGTGAGCTTTGCATGGAAAGGCGTGTGTAGGTTTCAGGTACGTTTGTTTTTTCTCGCATAATTGTGAGTGAGTAGAAAAGCAGATAACACAAAATATTTTATCGGGATTTCTTTTTTTTTTAACGTTATGCGGTTCATGTTACACACCACGAACAATCTACATGCCATCGCTCAGACAAATTGACGGAACCACCGATTTCACTCTGGAATGTGTCGATGTTCTGAAAAAGGAAAGCAAGAATTTTGGGACCCATTCCTGAATTCTCGCTTTGTGTGATTACCACATGGAGCGCCGAATCATCAAGCCGGGTACAGAATGAAGCCACCTTCGAGGGGCACTACGAGGCCAACTGCCCTATGCTAAGACCATCTCGGTCAGTAATCTCTTGCGGGTACGGAGTAAAATTAGCACACGTGTTCAACTTGTTTTTCTGCTCTGTGGACCATCGATTTCTGAGAAGTGCAAGTCACCATTTACTGAGGCCACACTTTAAGTTGAGATTTGTTGATTTGCCGACATATTCGTCTCAATATACATACGTAAAACACACTGACGCCATTCTTTAAACAGAGAGAGAGAGAGAGAGAGAGAAAAGCACAAAGTCGCACACAGCTTCGAGACGTTTCGTGCTCCATAACTTTTTTGCATTGTAAAACGACAGACCGGACAAAGAAAGCGATAGGCACTGAGATGCAGATTGCGTGTTTCTTTCTTTCTGGGTCCCATATGTCACTTTGCGGCACACGGAGTAGCGAGAAATATTTTTTGTAATAACCCTGGGCGTCGCATTCCTTTTCTCGAAGCGAGCCTATGGAGTTCGGCCGTGCAGTGACAGCTGGTCGAAGCTGAACGTCGCAGTGAGAAAACTCACCTCAGGCGAGCGGCTGGCTTGACTGATACGGGGGTGCCTCGCAGCGGGTCGAGTTCGCGCAGGGTTGTGTCCCTAGCTCGAGTGTTCCCAACGTGCAGCCAAACTGCCCTGCCGTGCGCACTGCGGCGCTCGAGCTCACGGGCGCACCTTTATGGGCCGCTTATCAGTATCTCGGACTACGGCAACACCTTTCTCCCCCATTCCCTATGCTCTACCTTTACTTCCTTTTATTTCGCAATCTCTCTCTCCCCCCCTCCCGTGCACACGTTCGCGCACGTGTACACCTTATTTTCCCTTCCATGAGAAGGCAGCATGCGGCGCCATGTTGCCTCGCATCATCCAATGGCGTTAAGCGCGAGCTCGCGAGCTCACGCGCGTATAGACGCCGCGAGCGTTTTACCCAACGCCAGGCATCGCGCAAAAGTAATTACTCCTAGCCGCCGCTGCCACGCTTGGGCCGATACCTGGAATATGTAGGAAGAATTTTGCGCTTCAAGCGGCCCCTCCGCTCAGAGAGAGAAAGACGGGCGTTTGTTATTTCGCACTCGCGCGGCCCGTATACGCATGCACGAGCTCCGGGCCGCGCCCGGGCTTGTTTACCTTGGCCAGGCCGCGGGCTCGCGTCTTCGGCGAGCGAGCGCCGCGGGACTGATCTCTGTGGAGTTTAATGGGCTAAGATTGGTAATTGGAGGCGATGCAGCGTAATAGGCGCGCGCGCTTCCTCTGGCACGCCTGCTTGCGTGACGGCCTGCCGGTTCGCCGCGTGCTTCCTATCTGCCGGAGGCTCCGACTGCGCGCTGGCAGAATCGATAGAGATAGCGCGCGTCCCTCCCGATGGCCGTTCATCTTCTCTCGCCGCTGAGGCCGCGCGCCGCGCGTATCCGCGGGATTAATGTGCCTCCGCTTCTGCGAGGCAGGAATCCGGCGTGTGTTCCCGCTGCCAAGGAGGCGCCTGGGTTATGCAAATGCGCCCACCTTCTCCGCCGAAGGCAGGGCTCCCGTCTTTATCGGACGGCAATATATTTCAGCCGCCAAGTGCGAAACCCTCGCCGCCGTCTTCCTTCCTTCCTTCCTTCCGCGAGGCGTCTTAGTGGTGCTTCGGCTTAAGCCGTCCTCCTATTCTTCCTTGTCTCCTGTGAGTCATCTACGCGGGTGAAAGAAAAGCGAGGAAAAGGAACAAGATGATGCACAGATTTTGCTAGTGGGGATCGCGGAATTAAAGACAGAAGGAGCTTCAGCAGTGCCGAAAAAGAAGCGTAGGTGCAAATACAACAACGCGGAATTCCTTAATACAATTTGCTGTTGGGTTAGTTGGTAACTCGTCATATTGGAGTAATCAGGCGCAAGTTCATCCCTCCCGCATTCACGCACACACCCACACACACCCACACACAAGAACACCCTCCACACACAGCGCTCTGAACGCCCCCCCCCCCTCCCAAACACACACACAGAGCGCTGTGTGTGGAGAGTGTTCTTGTGTGTATGTGTGTGTGGGTGTGTGCGTGAATGCGGGATTGCTGAATTTTCGCCTGATTACTTCAATATGGAATTCATTGCCGAGCATGTGCCACGCGATTAGCTTTAGCTAATATTCGTTCTCTGTTTCACCCCAGCTGACGTAAGTTGCTCAATCTAGTGGCGTAGGAAGTCACAGCCGTATAACCAAGGCGCACCGAGGCATTACGCCTATTTGCAGACAAAGTGTGCGAATCAGTCACTGGGCAAAACAGGATCCATGTGTGGTTTCATAAAGAGGCTTGCATGTTGTTAACTCAATTTTCCTCCTTCATTTTGTTGATGCCATAGCTAACCCAGTTTATTGGCTAAATTGATTTTCGAGCTGTGCGACAAGCGCACGGGAGCGTTCAGGCTCGGGCGCTGTCGTGTTAGTGCTCATTACGGTGTGTACCGAGGCTGAAGACTTTCTTCTGTATCCTGATAATCGGATTGCGCGTGATCATTTTTATGCCGCTGACACTTGTTGCTGCTATTTATCAAAGGCTGCATCCATTTTTGTTGACTAAATCGATTACACCGCCGTGCTACAGAACCAAAAAAACGTTATTCGTGACGGAAAGCGTGCTTCACTGCACATAAATATATCTTGAGGGAAAGCCACAGATCAGCCCTAGAGGTGAGTGAGTGAGAAAAATTTATTTCGAATCAGAACGATTCGTGTCCGGCGAGTTAGTGGGCTGGGACACCCGCCGAGGTTACGGCCAAGAGTTCTTGCCTCCCGGCGCCTTCTTTGGCCCACCCTAAAGCCCTGAGTTGGTCTTCCAGGTTCGAGCTGATTAGCGCGGCCTGCCATCGCGCGCGGAGGCTGTCGGTGGAAGCCTCGCTGTCATTGTCGTGTATTAGTCCCTGGCATTCCCATAGCAGGTGCCACACACTTTGCACCTATCTGTTGTTTATATGTCTGGATAAATAGCGTGCATTAGTATCGGACTTTTATATGATTTGGTTTGTAGTTGTCACCACTGGACAGCTTGCGATCTACTGAGTTTTGGATGGGGTGGTGGATAAGTGCACCTTTGCATCTTGTGATGGTTGGTGATGCCGTTGAACCAGATCGTTCTGTCTTCCCATTCCCATACTTCGGAGGGCCCTGTCGAGTGGTCTACGTTCGTCGCAGCTCGGAAAGTGAGTCCTCGAGCTACGTTGTGTGCCGCCGCCGTTAGGGTTGTCCTCTCCCGTTGAGTCGGGGGTGTGGCTGGGGCCCATAAGGTTTGGACGCATCTGTCTTCCCTTGTTGTTTTGCCTTTTCTGAGTATATTTAGTGCCTCAGGTGAGATTCGGCCGTTCGCGAATTTGCATACTGCCCTTTGGGAATCGCTGATTATATCGTATGCGTTGCTTTGTGCTATGACTAACGCTACAGCCGTTTCCTCCGCCGTTTCGATGCGTGCCGTGTTTATAGTCAAGCTTGTACAGTATTGTCTGTTGTGGTTAAGTACTGCTGCGACAAAGCTACGTTTGTGTTTGTAACGTGCAGCCTCTACAAAAACCGCGTCCTTGTTTCTTCCGTAGTTATTCGCCATGTTATTTGCCCTGTTTTTTCTCCTGCCCTCGTGGTATACAAGATGCATATTTTTGGGCGGTGGGGGTACCGTGAGTTTGGCCGGTTATGATCGACCTGACAGGTGTGAAAGGCATTCAAACTCCGCTTTTACCCGAGCTGACACAAGATTATAGAAGAAGAAATCGGAGGTCAAGACGACGTCACGCTTTTTCCCAAGCTGACACCAACGATGGGCAAAAGGGAAAGACAGGCTCCGGAGGAAGACGGCGACGACGACGACAGGATTGCCAGAAGATATTTAAGGCCGTGCTGGCCCACCTGTTAAAAAGAACCGCTCGAGACTCCGATAAGAGTCACAACCATGTACAAATGAAGTGAATACAATCTTTTCTACTTTTTTACATCATCCCGATGCCCTGCTTCGTCGTCGTTTCGTGATTCTTGCGGTGAAGACCCACCTCACCCGGTCGAGATTATATCAACTGATAGGCAGCAATGGGATGCTTCACCCTTCGTCCTGGCTTCAGCAGAATGGTGAGCGCTTGACTTTTCTTGAGAATTTGCCAAGTGATAGCTCGTGTGTTTTCTAAAACTACAAATTAGTTTCTGTACGTGCAGGATCCTGTTGAAAGCTTCTTCACGTCGCAGCAGAGTAAGAAAGTCCTCGTTCTTTATTAACCATGGATTTAAAGGGACCCTGAAACGCTTTTGACGATTTTCTACAAACGTATTGAGTCGTTAGAGTAGGTCCTTCTGATCATTAATTGACACATATAAGTGCTCCGCGTAAAGCGTGTAATTTATTATAAGGTTTTAAATATGCACATCGCTGCCGATCGCAGCGCACTGCTCGGCGGAATTTTAAGCCGCCCCTACCCATATGACCGAAATCACCCACACGACGTCAGTGGGGCGAGCTATCCGATTGGCTGACAAGGGCGCGTGATCGATAATTTTTCCAACTTTATGGTAAACAAATGATCTTCGTAATAGTTTGAATGTTAGTTAATTTGTTTTTATCAAAAGAAAGTAACATAAAGAGAATGCACAAGAATAATTTTTCAGTACACTTAAGCACTTCCGGCACACAGCATGTGTCGTCTGCTTGTGTTACAACGTACTCCATTTTAAAGAGAGCGCCGCGGTCAGAGTCGGTCTCAGTCTTTTCGCGAGCACTATGATTCGACTTTGTTGCCTTGTGGACTGCAAACGTAGCGACTGGCAATATGTCAAGCTGCGACATCGTGTCCCTCTGCAAGGCAGCGTACGAGCGAACTGGCTGCTGCGCATCGGACTGCCGCTATCCGATCGGCGCCAGGATTTGCGCGTTTGTGGCCGTCACTTTACACCGGAAGATTACTAACGCAATAGCGTTTCCCGAGTCCGGTATTAGGGAAAACGCAAGCGCAAGGGGACAGAGTCTGGCCGCTTGACTTTGTCGTAACGGGATGAGCCATGAGATGAGCGGAAGGGCAAATGCGAATGGTCTGCACGGTGCAGCCACCTGGTGGCACAGAGCTCAACCATACACAGTAGCAGCAACGAAGTGTATTCTTCTTTGCTGCTGGTGTGTATTTTTCGCAGGAGTGTAACACGTTGTTTTTATAAATGTTTAAAATGTTTTACACTTGGTTAGAGCAATATTAGCGCTTTGTTTGGCTGGTTAAGCGCTGCACCAACAAGTGTATCGACCGCGCAGACCGATCAGGCCGCTCACGTACGTCTACGCTAAACTTCCTTCATCAGCTTGAGTTTATGCCTGCAGTCATTTGCCGAAATGACCAGCTTGCCTGTGGTTACCGGAATACAAGACACGTTCGGCGCTACGACAGAATGCTCGCAACGCACGCTGCTTCGATAGCTCTCGCTTGGGGTCGACGGCCAAGCGGCTAGCGGAGCGGTCTCGCGCGGGCGGGGGCGGGCTCCAAAACAACCGGAAGTGGACGATGTGACGTCGCATCGTGACGCTGAACCAGTGAAGGCGGAGCTTAGCCCCACTCGCTCGGCGAGCGAGTTGAGGAGGAAAAGCATGGCTAGGGAGGAGGGTAGCTTCTAATCGCTTGTAGCTCCATTAATACGTAACGCTTCACTTAAATTGTGGTGCGAATGTTCCACTTAAGCTGTATCCTACGCGTCTACAAAATTTGTCCGAACCGTTTCAGGGGCCCTTTAAGCAAATGGAGAAAAGCAGAGTTGTTATTAACTTGTGAAGAGCTGGGAATTGAGGTCGGGAAAAGTTAGAGAAAGTCGCAGTTTATTGAGGCGATTGAGAAGTGCGGTGCTTTGAGGACGAAATATCACAAGCGTGGGAAGGGATGGAGAAACGAGCTGAGAAAGCTGAACAAAATGGTGCAGAAGAAAGGCAAAGAGCTGCAGAGGAAAGGCAAAAAGCTGAACGAAACGCTGCAGAAGAAAGGCAGAGAGCTGATCAAAGGGAAGCTGGGGAAAGAAAGGAACGAGAGGAACAGAGAGCTTACGAATTAAAGCTAAGAGAACTAGACGTGCAGCAGGATCTGGCCATGCAATTGGCAAATAACATTTCAATAAATGAAAGACGTTCAGGTGAAGCAGGAGTGAAAATAAGGGATCTCATGCCGTCGTACATTGTAAACGATGACATGGGATTGTTTATCGTTACTTTTGAACGAACATGCGAGAAAAACGGGTTGGCGCTAGAGGGTTAGCCACAACAGATTCTGACCGTTCTTCCTGGCGAAGCAACCGAAATAATTTCAAGCCTAACGAGAGACGACGCATGTGACTATCAGAAAGTAAAAGCCGCGCTGCTAAGGAAATATTGGCTCTCAGCGGAGGCTTTCCGCCGTCGTTTTCAGATGACAGCTACAACACCGTGCGAATCTTTTCAAGATTTCACTTATAAGTTGAAGGTTAATTTAATTGAGTGGTTAAAGGGGAAGACGCGTTTAGTTGTCACGACAAGGCTATTGAGCAGTTATAGGACAAAGCAGTTATAGTTATAGGACAAGGTTATGAAGCAGTTATATGGGTCCTTGAACGAAGAGATGCGCCTGTGGATTCAAGATAGGTCGGGTGAAAAGGACTTAGAACGTGCCGCAGTGCTAGCAGATGAAGTCGCTGCATGTCGCGAATCTGAGAAAACGCGTGTCAGGCCATTAACTAAATTCAGCAAAGAAAAAAACACGCGCCCCAGTCAACACGAAAAGGCCGGAGGTGGGACAAAAGACGTGCAGCCCGATAATTCAGGAGAGAATCAGACATCCACCCGTTCGTAGCAATCGCTACAAAGGAAACCCATACAGGTTCTTCGAAAGAAAAGCCTCAGAGTTGAAGAAAAGTTCGTTCTGGTCCGGAACTCTAACCCGGGACCACTGCCTTTCCGGCGCAGCCGCTCTACCATCTGAGCTAACCAGGCGGCTAGCAGATGGCAGGGCGAAGTCGAAAAAGTCGAGTTTTCTTCAACTCTGAGGCTTTTCTTTCGAGAAACCCGTATGGATTTCTTTTGTAGCGATTGCTACGAACGGGTGGATGTCTGATTTTCCCTTTATTCACAGGGGAATATGCATGGATCCGGCAGGTAGTCGAGAAGAGTAGTGTTTGCTTGCCCACAGCCAGCGTAAAGATTGAAGGGCCGTACTATTGCTGATTGAAGCAGCAGTATCGCCAAATCTGTCGAAACACTATCCCCACCTATTTTCAGATCACTCGGAGGTGCTGTTAAAGAAAGGCCTGAGTTTTGCCCACCATAAGGTCCAAGCTGTCACGCGTTCCAATGCTCAAGAGATCGCAGCAGAGATAAATCACAGCAACGAAGCCAAAAATATGCCTCGTGACAGTGACATTCAGGAAGCAGCTATAGTGAAATCAGGGAAAAAGGCGCTAGCGAGAAGGCATCCGGGTCAGTGAGAATACCGCAGCAAGGGCTAACAGAGGAATTAGAGGCTAATTTGGCACTAACACGTTCGGAAAGCTCTTCAGGCTTACTGAAGGTAGTTGAAGGAATGGCAACGGAAGAAGGGAGTGGTTACGTCGCGAATGTAGAAACAAGGACTACCCCGGAGGACGTTCCTTATGGAGACGAGACTAGTTTAAACAGCCCCAAAAGGTTCAAGGAGGCGCTGAAAAACTCCCTCGTACCTGCGCACTTGGACGACTTTCCAGAGTCGTCAAAAGGAGAGGAGAATGGCAGGGTGGTCTAGCAGGGCAGGAACCCAACGCTCGGGAGCTTCAGAGGCGCATTAGGCGACCGCCTGGCATGGCAAAAATTGGTTAAACAGTGCAATATCAAGCGAGCCAAGTATTCGGCTCAGCAAAGAATAGAGAAAGTCGCCACACCGCAGCCCGTAAGGCAAGCGAACAGGCCATCACGCAGATCTTCAAAGGGCTCGTTGTGGCGGGTAAGAAAACGAAGGCGTCACGTAACAACAAATTAGAACGCGTATCCGCGAGTGCGACTGAAAAGTTCAACCCGGTGGAGATATGCGTGTGCGGACAGGACCAGTCAGACTGTCACTGCAGGCGAATGCGCCGCGAGAGTGAGGGAAAAAGGAGGCTGGCTCAATTCCTACCGCGTTTACGGCCTGAATTTCAAGGACGAAAAAGCAAGCCGCGGGCACACAAAGTGGCAGACGACGACAGGGGGCAGCGTATGCCTGGCGATCCAATCGATCCAATCGAGTGCGCATTAAGCGTTAATAATTGTCAAATTAGGCGCATCCATTAGTTTCTTGTTTGATGTAACAGTTCCCTTTTGTTCTTTGCTTTTCTTCAAGGGCACAATTTATGATTAACGCTATTGCTGGATTTCGATGCGTTCTCAGTCTCTCAACAAAGGTGGCTTTCTCGGAAAAAGGAAGTACAACAACGTTAGGCATTAGGCTGGTTGAAATACGCACAGAAATCTGGTTCCTTTTCCTTTGTTAGTTTTCAGGAATCTCGAACGAGGGCTGCAGCTACGATTCTGATAGGGTTTTATGGGAAGAACGTGTGAACTTGGAAGTTCTCCTGGTTGGTTGGGTGCTCGCTGTTGGTTGTGCCTTGGGCTGGGAGGGGTTTATTTCGAGAAGGTGTCACCAGGCGGGCCTTGGAACGATCGGTAGAACGAAGCAAGAAACACGGTGTCTACCGCGGTCTCTTCGAAGTGCTTGGATACTGCAACCCCTTTGAGACCTTCCGTGGGGGCGGACGGGCTGTTCTGATCGACCTGTCAAGTGTGAGAGAGATTCAAACGGGCTTCTCCACGTCAACATAATTGCCCTCTTCTCCGAATCGACGCCACCTCGTTCTCCACGAGCTGACACAAAAGGATAGAAGAAGAAACCAAACGTCAAGACGACGTCCCGCTTTTATCCGAGGTGACATCAAGGATGGGCAAAAGGGAAAGACAGGTTCCGCATTTATCCGAGCTGACACAAAAGGATAGAAGAAGAAACTGGAGGTCAAGACGACGTCAGGCTTTTTCTCGAGCTGACGCCAAGGATGGGTAGAAGGGAAAGAGAGGCTCCGGAGGAAGATGGCGATAACGACAGGACCGCCAGAAGTTATTTAGGGCGTGCTGGCCCACGTGTTAAAAAGAACCGCTCGAGACTCAGATGAGAGTCACATCCATGTACAAATGAAGCGAATACAATCTTTTCTACTTTTTTTCCTCCTCACGATGCCCGCCTTCGTCGTCGTTTCCTGATTCCTGCGGTGAAGACCGAGCTCACCCGGTCAAGATTATATCAGGGCCTTATTTCCTTGGGTATGTCCCGTTTGTCTCCGTGTTGTGTCGTAGTGGATCCTATAGTTTATCTAGGATGTGTCAGCCCACCGTCGTCTTGGAGAGGCGTTCGTATTGTGCTATACGTTGCGCTTCTATTAGCTCCTCTAGCGTGTTGTGCAGTCCCTGCTTTAGGAGTTTCTCCGTGCTCGTGCTTAGCATGAGTCCAATCGCTTGTTTATATACCTTCCTAATCAGGCCGTCTAGCTTTTTCTTTTCTGTGGCATACCATCTGTGGAATGCCGGAACATACGCGATCTGAGTTATGAAGAACGCCTGGATGATTCTGATGACGCTTGCTTCTTTCATGCGCTCTTTCCTGTTGACGATTCTCTTGATCAATCGCATCGTCTGAGAAAATTTGGCTTCGATTTTGCGAATGGTTTCTCCGTTGGTGCCCTTGGTTTCTATGATCATTCCCAACACCCTTATCTGCTCGACTTTGGGTATGGGTTGTCCATCTTGGGTCTCGAGTTGTATGTCTGTGTATATATGTTTGTGTGCTGTGGTTCTTGGGAGGTCTCCCCTTTAGCGTTGGTCTGCACAACAACAGCTCAGATTTTTTGGCCGAGCATGGTAGACCGGTATTTCTCGGCTGTTTCAACTGCTTCTTGCAGTTTCTGTTCAGTCGATCCATCACTGCCATCGTTTATCCATAGCGTGATGTCGTTTACATAGATCTATGTGGTTAAGTCCTTCGATTCTTTGTAGTTTACTAGGAAGACCAATAAGAGCCAGGTTAGAGAGGATAGGCGATATAACCAATCCCTGAGGTGTGCCTGCACTGCCAATAGGCACTTTCTCGGACGTGAGGTCTCCTACCGTGATTTTTGCTTCTCTGTCCGTTGAGAAATTTCGTATATAGTTGTACGTCCGCTCGCCCAAGCCAAGGTTGCTGATTTGTTGCAGTATGGTTTGGTGTGACACATTGTGGAATGCTTTCTTGAGATCTAGCCCCAGGATGGCTAGAGTCGATCTCCCTGGTTCGTCTATTATTTGGTGCTTCAGATGCAGCATGGCGTCTTGTGTAGACAGGTTTCTTCGGAATCCTATCATCGCGTTTGGAAGTAAGTCATTGTCTTCCATGTAGTTGGTGAACCTCGCGAGGAAGGCATGCTCCATTAGTTTGCACACGCAAGTATAGTTAACGATATGGGTCTTAGATTCGCGAGTTGTAGTTGTTTGCCAGGCTTTGGTATTAGGATGACTTGTGCCGTCTTCCACTGCTGCGGTATCTTTCTTTGTTTCCAGCACTTGTTCATATACTGTTAGTTTGCCAATGGACGCGTCGTCCAGGTTTCTGAGTGTCTTGTTTGTAAGGGCGTCTGGGCCTGGTGCCGATTTG
Organism: Dermacentor variabilis; assembly: GCF_050947875.1. NCBI lineage: Eukaryota > Metazoa > Arthropoda > Arachnida > Ixodida > Ixodidae > Dermacentor > Dermacentor variabilis. The sequence continues at coordinate 84,127,335 of NC_134569.1, forward strand.
GTGTTGAGTTTGTGCAGGACTGCTGCTATTTCTGCTTCGCTCAACTCTTCAGTGAGGTAGGAGTTCTGATCTTTCGGTAACTTTTGCAATTCCGTTGCCATATATGGTATATCTACTTTTTCTTTGCCTGGCCATGATTTTACTGTGATTTTAGAGGCCATGGGATCGAGAATAGATGGCTTGAGCTGTAAGAGAGACTTGGGAGTTGCCTGGATTGTTTCTATTTCCTTTTCAGGGGCTACAGCGTAAGACGCAAGAGTAACGAGGTTAAAAGAAAGAATGGGCGCTGGAGGTCGCGCGAGCGTTTTGTTTGCATAGCGACAGTAGCAAACGGCAGCTTTGGTCAAAATGCGTCTGATTTCAGGCAGTTTTTCGCTGCTATATCTTGCACTCTTCTGGCTGGACTCTTAGAGAGTCCAGTCACAGGCGCAGCTGATTGGCGAACCAATCAGCTGCGCGTGCGTCGGAGCGTAGTCAGAGGCTACTCCGCGAACTCGCTTGAACACAGACGCACTTACGATCATCACCGCTTTTTCTGCGGAACGATCAGCGCCACCACAGTTGACATCGACCGGGTACTTACGCAAACTCTTGTAATCGCCGAACCTTAGCGTCCCGCGCATTGAGGTTTTTCAATGCTCAACAGCAAAAACACTACGTCCGTCATAAGCCGCAAGCTTGCAGCGATTTCAGCCGAGAATACGTAAACATAACGCGTAAAGACTAATAAAAAAAAACAGGCAGAACCCATCTCACGATGATTTTGGACGTTAATGCGATTAAAATTCAAGCAATGCAGCGACAGAGCGTATTGCTGGAGACACAGTTATTTACAATCTGTTATGGGAGAAATGCAGGCTAAGACTGTTAATCTCATTAATACGCACATGCGTCACAGCGCCACGGCAAACCACGGAGTCTACACCTCCGTACTGTACAAGGAAACATTCACTAAGCGCGGCCTCCCAAACGTAACCTGTTTTGTCCCACTGGCACTGTAGAATTAGGCTTCAGCATACCAGACTTCGAATGAACTATACGGTGCGATTGCATAGGCGTCTATGTCACGCCTAAAAAATTCATTCATTATCCGCTAGATGAACCGGCGTACTTACTTTTATCAGTCGGACATGCACTTGTGGAGTGGGGTCGCAGCGATTGAAGAGCGCCGTGAAAGAGGTTAGGCACCCGCAGACCGAAAAGTGTCTGAAGTGTCCAAAGAATGCTAATCGGGAAAAGGAAATAAGGAAAAGGAAAAAGAGGAAGTAGGGTAGTTCACGATTGCGGACCTGTTCGGTCACTTCTTCGGAAGAGTAGTCTGGTGGGGGTGGTGGTGATGGTGATGATGATGATGACGGCATCAAGCGGAAGGTGCGTTGTCTTCTTTCTTCAACAAACCCACCGCAAGCTCCCGTTACTTCCTTCTGGTTATTTGTTTCCCAGTGCCAGCATTTGGAATATGTTACTCACACTTGTACGTAACAAATTTACATGTAATTGATTACTAGTAATCAGTTGCATTTCTTATAGTCTTGTAATTGATCGATTACTTGTTTTATTGGGTAACGTAAACCGTAAACTATTTTTTTTTCATTAACTAATTACCTGTTAGCAGCATCTTTATTGACGAGAGAAGCTTCGACTGGCGACGGAACTTCCAGCCCATTACTTTGTCGAGAACTGCAGTATAACGCCTGCTGTCGAGCCACGCAGCAGCCTGTCGGATGTTCAGAAAGGCAAACACGGGCGCTCATTATTAGTTTTCTCCTTTCAACGCTCCAACGAGAATTTGAACTGGCGCTGGTACTACTCGATAGCGATGGCCACACCGTACACGTTGATGCCAGGAAATCAACTACGGACGATTTTTTCAGCTTTTTACTGGCCCTATACCGGGAGCCCCTTTTCTGAGCGCCAGCAAAAACGAAGTGTTGCGCTTCATAGAGGATCCAGACGCGAGCATCGCGGCATTGAGTAACCACAATCTTGTGCGAAAGGTGCTCGTACATTACAGCACCATGCTCCAGCGCGCACGCCTGTCCAGTTTTCAGTGTTGATCGCTGCTATCTTCGCCAGAAAATGAGTGAAGGTGTCCAATGGAAATTTGAAAAGCAGTTGTTAGCGAAGATAAACGCACTGAGAGAGCAAGGCCAGCCCAAGCTCATTCTATTAACTGTTGGGAGGAAAGTAACGTACAAATAATAGATTACAATTTTGTAATTGCTCAGTTACTTTCCCGGGGCCATTAATTGGTCACTGTAATCAATTACATTTTGTAATCGTAATCGTTAATTTTTTTATTGCGATATCTATTATATGGACACTTCAGGCTCATTTCTCCGTCGCCATCGCCGTGATGTTCCGTGTAAAGTACAATGACGATAACATCGGCGCCGCGCGCCGCATGCTGTATGTGCGAGAAAACGCGTACGCGAGTGAGCCGACGATGGTGGCTCAACCTTGCGCGCACAAGAGAGGAAAGCCGGGAGGAAGCGCGCCGTCTTCCGTCGCGCACAAGGCACCGAGGGGGGGGGGGGGTTCTACTCCGGTGGCTGCTGCGTATGGCGCGGCCGCGCGGGACCTACCTTGAAGGCGATCTGCGATGGGGACAGAGTGCTCCGAGTACTGACAGCGTCGTGTGCACTGAGTTTTCGTCGCTTAATTTGCGTCGAAGTGAGAGGCAGCACGAAGGTCAATTCGCTCGCGCTTCCTCCCTTCAGTGTTCTTACAGCGAGTTTCCGCGGTCATCAAGTGAAGTGTGTTCACGCTTGTTTGTGCATGCATGACAACATGCGTGTTAATTTAATTAGTACGCTAATGTTTACGAGTTTGTACAGCCGGTAAAACTACTATCCTTGCTTCATATAGCTGTCTACTAATTTGCTATGGGAATCGACACTTCACCTGCAGGACGACACTGCGACATTTTTTTTAACGTGTACCAGTCTGTGTGACATATCTTTCAACCTTCTCGTCGTTTCCCCATGTCTGCGGCAAGCAATGTAGATGACGAGATAGGATGCGTAAGAAAAACATTCGTCGGGCGCTTCTTGTGACCCGTAAGAGCTTCTTACCTGCAATACTCGTACACAAATGAAGCTACTGCTCAAATTATGCATGCGCGCTACTTTTATTCTATGTGCTACTATTGAACAATTAATAAGATATTTGTACTTATTTTGCTACTCTACAGATAGCTTTTTTTTGCGCGTCTACATTAGACACCGTTGGATACCAAGTACCATGGAAGTCAAAGGGCTTAGCAAGTTAACAGCCTCTCGCTAACCTACTTTTGTTGTCGGGTTCCGTCAACACGCCACGATCGATCATGACGGCTGGATCAGGAGAAACTACAGTAACGGTAAGAACTGCATGGCAGCTGCCAAGCTAATAAATAAAGAAAACAAGGGCCTCGGAGCAATCAAACTCACCTGGATACCAGGTCACACTGGCATCAGGGTAAATTCACTCATCCCCATGGTGGTCACTGCGCACGCAACATACCACCCCGACAGAGAGGCGAGCATTGTTACGTTTCGCCTCCGACGTGCGGTATAGCCGGCGCGGATGCAACGGACGCCGGGGCTTCGTTCACAGCGGCGGACATTTTGGCCAGTTCAGCGCTGTCCCAACGCCTCCTGCTAAGCGCGTCCAGGCATGTTTCAATGCCACGTGTCTTCGTGTGTGTGTGTGTGTGTGTGTGTGCAGGCCTCCTGCTAAGCGCGTCCAGGCATGTTTCAATGCCACGTGTCTTCGCGCGCGCGCGCGTGTGCGCGTGCGTGCGTGCGTGCGTGTGTGTGTGTGTGCGCGCGCGCATGTTGGTGCCCACGCTCGTCAAAGCGCGGCAGCCGGGGAGAGGAGCTCCCCAACTGTAAAGCGAGGAGGTCTGATCGGCGCCGGCCCGGCGGATACGTCACTTCTTGTCACAACGTGTCCGTGCGCCGCCGTCACGTGCGCCTCTTCCGAACCGTTCCTTCTTGCCCTCGACTCCGAGAGTATAAAAGCAGCTGCCCCCGGACGCCAAGAGAGAAGCTTCGATTTATTCAGTCGAGTAACGTGGTCTCCCGTTTCTCCACTTCGGTCGACCTGACCGGCCGCTCTTTTGCGATGCTAGAATAAACAAGTTGTTCTGTTAGAAGTCGACTCATCCTTTGCCAGGACCTTCGGATGCTTCCAGCTGTGCCCCAGGCCGCCAGGCCAACACTACCCTTGGGGCTTGCGACCCATTTGCAACAGCATTGAACTGGAATCATGGCAGTGGACTAGCGCCGGTCTGCAATGCTCGAACATTACTGGAGGGCTCGAATGATGAAATTGCCCCACCCCATTGGAAACTAAGCAAAGCGGAACAGATCACCTGGAGGAGGTTGCACGCTAAAACTTAGCCACACATGCATCTCCTACACAAAATAGAGAAAGAGAGATATCAAGTACACGTGGTGCGGGGCCGAGCCCACGCTGGACCAGATCACGTGGAAATGCGCCGAGGCGCCTTGAGAACACATCAACGAAACCACAATGCGAGAAGTATGGGAAGCCTCGCCCACCAGCTCGGAAGGGGCGGCCCAGAGGGCTGTCATACTCCAGGCGAGCCGAAGAGCTCACGCCAGCGGAGGCCTAGAATAGGGCCCCCGAACAGCCTGAAGACCATTCTTCGTATTTTGTAGAATAAAGGTTTTTTTATTACTACTATCAGGTGAACGCCGGAATATTACGCGACAAATGCCCACTCAGCTGTGTCATTGTCGGTTAGTTTTACACCAGATAGAACAAGTTGATTTACACCGAGTTTTCCACTCACGTGAGGACAACATAGGTCTATTAGGCTACTTTGGAGGAACTCCTTACTTTCATAAAAAAAAAAAGAAAGATCGAACCGACACTACTTAGATTAGCCATTCAAAAGACACACAACATATCTAATCGCCTGCCTTTCAACGTGAACTGTGCACAAAGTTCAGAGAATGCTTAATACCGCTGATAACGCATTACCAAGTCGTTTGCAGCTCGCTGGTCAATACGCCACAGAGCAATCAATTTTATTTTCGCTTTCAAGAATCGTTTGGCGCTGTGTTAGATTACTAATTTAAACAGTGAAAATAACCACTGCAAGTGCGCAGGACAACAGTAGTGTTAACTTTAGGCAGATAGGATAGGTAACATATAGCAGCGTCCATTATAGGTAGATAAAGAAACCTGCAGTGTGTTTTAGTGCTTTGATAACCAAGGGCTTTTTGAAACTTCCTGCGCCTTGCCGCAGGGCTATATAGATTCTGATAACGTTGATGACTTTCTGTTCGCCCTCGACCGTCAGTGGCTGATATTCGGCATGATTCGCATTGTTTCGACATGCCTGCGACGGCCGAGTTTCTACTTCTGGCAACCTCCAGACTCGATTGCGCACAACGTGCTAAATCTTCGCCACACCCTATTTGCCCTATTTGTCACACGCTCAACCAATGAGAGAGAGAGAGAGACGTTTATTAATTTTTAAGAAGTCGCAGTTTCGCCCGAAAGGCGAAGCATAGATTGCAACGGCAAATTAGTGGACAGCTATACAAGTAAGGATGGTAGTTTTGTCGGCCGTATAAACTTGTAAACATAGGCATACTAACTAAATTAACAAGCATCATGTCACGCGTGCGCAAGCAAACATGGGCACATCTCACGCGGAAACTCTCTGTCAGAACGCTGGAGTGAGGAAGTACGGCAGCAGTAGCGGGCGAATCGACCTTCGTGTCGCGTCTCGCATCAACGCGAACTAAGCCGCAAGAATGCAGCGCACGGCGGTCTGTCCCCGTCGCAGATGGCTTCAAGATACAGCGGCCCGGGCGGGCGCGCACGGCCGCCCGGGCCAGCCGGAGCAGAATGCGCCACTCCTCCCTCCCCTCCCACCAGGCCTTGCGCGCGACGGAAGGCGGCGCGCTTCCTCCCCGCTTCCCTCGTTGCATGCGCGAGATTGAGCCGCGACCGCCGGGTCAACCTCCCACGCTTTCACTCGCACATACAGCAAACGGCGAGCGGCGACGATGTTATCGCCCTTGGACTTTATACGGAACCCCACGGTGACGTAGACGGCAGAAATGCGCCTGGAGTGTCCATATAGTTGGAATCGCAATAAAAAATATATACATATATTAAAAGGCAACCCAAGTGGATTTTCCGGCGAGGTGCTTAGATTAGGTAGATAGAGATAATTTATTTGAAAGAAGGCAGAGAGGTCGGCCTGGGCTAACGCGCTCTAGGCTGTTGCTCTAATTAGGTAAATTGCTTCGCTCCTTATTAGCTAGAGCAGCAAGCTATTGACACGTGTGCTTGTTTATCTTTTTTGGGTGACCGCTTTTCACCGTCTAACAAATATTATCGCTCAGCGCAGGACGCGCCCGCATGTATCGGAAGTTTCTCGAATGCTATCGATGGTTCTTTATGCTGTCCGTCACAGAAGCTTGCTTAATCTGATTGCATGTGCAACGCGAATTGTGTAGAAATTTCTGGAAGACATACGGGCACCAGCGATTACTTTGGAACCTTCGATGGCTCATGTATAAAAACCGACGCACTCGACCGGCAGATCAGATTTCGACGATCGCCGACCGTGTTCGCCGCTATCACTGTGCTTCGAGTGCAACTTGCTTTTGTGGGCACAAGTTCGCCCAATAAAAAGTGTTTCGTCATTCACAGTATTGCCGCTGTATTAGTCACCGTCACTACTACATGACTATAGCTTTCCGGTGTTCAAGGCTCCCTCTTGGAAGGATCCATTCGTTTAGTGAACAATCAGCTAATGAACGCTGCGGTAATTGTAAGTGCCCAACAGGCAGCGGGCGCAGCCAACACTGCAATGCTATCCTTTTTTCGCATACAGGCACCCAATGTCCCAGTCAGTTGCTTAGTCCGGGTAATCTTAGAAGGTAATCGAACAGCGCTTCAGAGAGGACGACAGACACAGCGCTTGAAACCGCCTTGCCAGAAGCGCTGTTCGGTTACCTTCTAATACACCAACCAGCCCAGCTCAGGATACTCTTACAATCCGTGTAAGTTGTCGCATGTCGGAACACCCCATGAAATTTCAATTATTCGTGAGAAAACACGAAACTGGTCACAAGCAAGCGGAAGCCACTTTCTAGATAAATACCAAGTCTATTTTCCCCAATGGATCTTATTGTAATATCCTCAGAGCGAGGCAATCACTGAAACTGGCTTTTCCGCACAAACGATCTTGCTGCAGATAAGCCAGCTTCAACGGACGTTTCTTAGCGAGCTACGTGCCTAACCGGCAATAAAATCAATATAACTGAGAGACGTTTTCAAACTCATTGGGAAAACATTCGGTGATAGGAATGTGCAGTAAAATAGTGGGGGATAAACACACACTTTATATGCTTTAGTCATGTAACTGCCTAAAGCAGCTAACTATACATTTTCGCTCACTTTATTCGAATGCAAGCGAAGGAAAAGATTAAATTTGGGCTAGTTGGTATATATTCGTCGCTTCCTGTTTGATGCCCAAGACACCACGATGCACGCGAATCAACACAACTGCATTTCATGGATGCAATTTACATTTATTCTTCTATAAGGATGAAGTTTTCACGGTCTGATACTTCTATTTGCCCCGTAACACATATCGCAGTTATAACATGCAATGTTGCTGATGCGTTAGATCCGCAAACTCTGACGCAAATGTGCAGATAAACTTTGACTACTCATCCAATTGGTGCGACAATGACGAAGACGGGGGCATGACAGCAGTCTGCAGACTGACACCTAACACCGTGAAGAGCTTCCTTTGTTAGTGAAATACCGAGAAATGAGTTCTGCACTGAAAGCCACAACTTACTTGGCTGAAATTTTATGTATTTTAGCATTACTTATGACTACGCCAATTATTCCAAAGCCTTTTAATTTTGCTAATCTGTGAAGTTTACAATCTCTCTCTGTCTCTCTATACACAAAATCTTGCTTCAGTATCTCTTAGCGTGACCGCAGGAGCGATTTAACGTGTGCAGTGAGTGCAACTGTTATCGTCTTATCATTAATCTCGACTCCCTAGGCCATTATACTGGTTTGTAAGAAAGGGTTTTCTGACTATCATTTCATATCTCAGCTGCAAACTGATTGCAAAAAAGAAAAAAGCTGCATTCCGCATAAAAAGAACTCTCCTAGTAGTACACAAGTAGAAGCAGCTCATAAAGCCCTTACAGTTCTTGTTTTCTTGATAAATTTAGTACAAAAGCAATTACTTTCCCCGCACTCCGACATCTGACCCTGTACATTCAAGTGTTAGCACTAGGAACAAGGAGCACTGGTTACAAATAGAAATTTTGGCGACCCTTTTACGTTTACAGTTACTGTTGGTAGCTGACATAATTCACATACTTCCTAGCAAGTATTTGCTGAAGAAGGGACTCGTCTGATGCGTCACACAAGCAGTGCATGATGTAATCGGCAATCTGCTTCACAAAGAACTGCAGCATATATTTGTCTGGTTGTTTGCTAGTGACAAATTATTCAGAGTTGAATTAGCCACCCGAAAAATAATCTTGTTCACTAGTGACAAATTATGCAGAGTTGAATTAGTCACCTGAAAAATAATCCATCAACTCTAACAGCACTTTTAAATGAGAGAAAAGGAGCTCTCAGAACTGCTCTAAATGTGCCCCGACGAGAGCTTGGGGGGGGGAGGGGGTCTTGACAGTCGCTTCCCATTCTCGCACTTGAAATTCTATAAGGTAGATCAAAGCTGGCCAATAAGGTTCATCTCACAACCAGTTTGTTATGCAGCAATAGTTTTCTTTATTTAAGGTGGGACAAGCAGGTATGTATGTGAAAAGCATTTTTGAACAAAAAAAAATTATCACCTCCAAACTATGCCAGAGATTTCAACATATATAAGCCGAGGCCAGATCAAGATACTGATAATGTCTGATGATCACCAATTAAAACACCATAACAATGATCTGCTACCGGAATACCGGAATAAGTGTGTAACTAACTGTACCTGCAACCATTGAATTCATGCCATGTACATAATGTGATAGATGTAAACATAATAATATTGGCCTTCAAGTGTAAACTATTTATTTTACCAAACAAAACACCAAGAGCTATGCTCATTGTAAATCAATGGACCACAACTGTTGAGAGCCACTCGCTGTCACTGGTAAACATAGTTGTGCAGTGTTACGTGTTCTACAGGTCATGAAGTCAGCAAGTGCTCTCCTTGAAACAATTAACATGCCTTTGGTTAGGAAAGTCAGGTTTTACAAGCCACTGCTCAAATCCAAAAAAACTGTTGCTACGATGGATAAGTCTCAGTGGCATAAATATAACCTCATACAACATTACATAGGGGTTAGTTTAACCAACATGCACAAAATGCACTCTGATGCTTCATCTGCAGCAATCAGATGGTCAAGTGCAAAATGGGGCAGTAGGCTCTCCTACTGATGTACTGCCGGGACCCAAAGTCTAGATGACTGCATCAGCAAAAAATTTAAAATTTCATTTACTATAGCCATGCAACATGAAATTATCTCAATGCCTTACATTGGTAAACAGGTGCACATAGGCTGTACCAGTTGATTTCGACCTGCACGCCTAGGCTGTGAATAACGAAGTTTTTCGTGGTATCTGTGGTCTCTAGACTTTTGCTCGTGACTGTACATCAATACTACTGAGACTAGCAATGTCAAACGGTAAAAACAGCACTATTGCTGTACATCACAGCTGCACTGCATTAAGTACATGGAGAGGTTTCCACGCAATCATGAACCACATGCCCAGCTGTCACTCTGGAAGTGCAATTTATGCTGTTGACGCAAAAAAAAAAGAAAAACCCGATTGTTTCCTTATGTCAGAAGACGATTGCCATCTGTTTTAATCCTTACCAAGCCCATTCCTTCTGACCCATGTAGACTGGCTGGGAGGCGATAACATGAATGTAGTATAGCGCCGATAAAGCATGCCCTTTCTAGCTCAAGGTTAAGCTGTCCATCGGAAGTTACAGGATTCTTCTAACAAAAAAATGAAACAAAAGGGACTTATAATAAAACCGAAAGACGATTTTCTTTAAAGAGCGTTCGCCATGCACTAGTTTACATTTCTGAATGTTTGCCCTTCATAATTTTTTGTCAACCTGTATGCGTCGAGGCACACATACTGAATGGGAGCACACAGTATGTCAGAGAGTGCATTGGGTGCTATCCCCTGCAGTTGCAAAGACAAGAAGACATGAAAAGCCACAGATACGAAGGTATGGCCCCATCGACAAAGGTGCCGCTTAGTCTCTTTAAAATGCAGTTTTAATCGTTTCCAGTGTCTTGATTCCATGTCACCCACCCACCTGATATAGCACAAGGCTACAAGGAAGCTGATATGAGTAGCCATGTACTAATTCTGGGCAGATGCCAAATTTCCTATCGTGCATCTTCCTCCACCTTGCTAATTACTGCAGAAATCCTCTGACTTGGCTATAGATGGTGTTTACTACTCATATAAAAATGTAAGCACCAGCATGTATTCATTGTCACAACAGATGAGTAACATTATAACAAAACTTATAAAGATAAATAAAAACAGGTGCAACAGTAAAAACAACGAATTAGGGTGAGGTATCAGAGCGGTTAAAGAGTCTTTCACAGAGACTGGTCCATTGAAAATGAAAGGCTGCTAGGAGGTCTTGGCTGTCAAACGATGTATGGTCGCATGGTCTTCAAACTTGCTAAGGTTGTGCAGGTTGTCCCACCACTCAAATAGGAAGTTCTCCACCACGAGCTTGAACCACGGTGTTATCACCTGGCCTTGCACTTCAAGTGAGGCTGCAAAAGTGAAAGTTAAAATTTTGTTGGTCACTGTGTATAAAGTTATGATGCAAAGTGCACGAGAGTGCTGCGCTTAAACCTTCCAATGACAACACTAATGCATTGTATTTCTTCAGGCATCATCATAATGCAATGTGCCAGAGTATGCAGACAGCACATCAACCCTCATGTGACAGCATCCAAGCCAAAACAAGCTATTGTCTATATTTAGTGAGTGAGTCTCACCATTGAACATAAGAGGGCAAATACCAGTTATCATGCTCTTGCCTTCTCCCTGCTTTGATGCGATGTGCTAACATGAATTCGCTGAAGGCAGCTTTACCCACTTAAGCTACCCCTGGTAGACAGACACATAAAGGTGATGCATTTTCCTAGTGCATCATCGTTGTATACATTTATCTAAGGTGCTAAAATAATTGATACGATACACTATAGTCACATTCATGTAAATATTACTATTGATTATTCAACATATCAAAGATTGACCCTTCCATTAATTTCGCACGAGATTGCCAAATTAAAACTTCGATAACTCCATAACTGCTGAAGGCGGCAAAAAAACTTGCATGTGTGCAAGGAAATTGACAACCCAAACAGCAACAGCCCTGTTTATTCTGTGCTCCTGAGCTATTACGAAACTGCCAGATGGAAATGGAGTTACTCTTGATGAGAGTTACTGTATGTGCTTGCAAAAGGGGCAGAGTTGGGCACTAAATGAACAAGCGTTCACCTGGCCCTGTAAACACAAAGCCACATATTGTGTTTGCAGGATTCCCACTGAACACAATATTAGCCTTCTAAATGTGTGCTTGATCTAGGTCCCTTCAGCATGCTTGATCACTTAAGAGGAAGCTTTAGCTCAGGCCCAACTCTAATGCTGCCTATTCAAATAAATGTGAAATGAAGAAATGCCTTTTTGAGATAACCACAGAGCCGATTTTAATTAAATTTGTTGCATATAAGAGAACACATTTAATACTAGTGAATGCTAGAAGCAGAATATTGATTTAGGGCCTGTATTTCTTAAAGGGAATTTTCAAAAATTGGTAAGCTTGAAAAAAATAAAAGCAAGAAGTTTACCAATTCATAGTGCCACACCAAGAATAGATATGGCAGTCCTGTAAACACCATCCATTAGAGCATCCAAAGCGGAAAAATTTGATGTATCAATTCACATCTTACATAAATTTTTTACATTGTTAACAAGGGTTTTGCAAAAGTCTTAAGCAAGTATTATTGGTATATACAAGAGCCATGTATATCACATCAGTTTTGTCCACTTCAGATGTACTATTAGATACAATTTGCAAAATTGTTATATCTTCTTTCATTGCTTAGTTACAGAGTTATTAACTTGATAGTTTCGTTTTCTGAAAACTTGTGATTATCATCAATATTTATTAAGATATTCACAACCTAAACAGAAAATTGGCTATAAACAGTCACTAGATCTTAACTTGCCGATGAAAGAATGTCTCCTTTCCCGCGTATTTAGATAGGAGCCCCCAAGCTAAAGCTTCCTCTTAAGCATACTAGATGTAAAGGACAGTAGTAGTGTAATTCCTTCACAGCGCACAGTAGAACAGTCACGTATACCAATGTGTAGCCCATAACGCAGTATTCATCCTCACACAAAGTGTGAAGCCACCATATGTTGAAACATATGTCAGTCAGCAAAAGCATGGTTGTATGTATCTGCATGAAAAAGACAACTGGTAGCCATGCCAGAAGAGGGAGGAAAATGACGACTCTGGGAAGATATTCTCGCAGTTTTTGAGCTTACCTTTACAACCTAAATAATTGTTCCCTGCACTCATAACAGTATAAACAACAAAAAAAGATCAAAAAGTGAAGACACACTCGTCCATAACATCTTGCACTGAGCAATAGAAAATGAAAACCTACAAACCTACGCAAGGGGTTATTTAAGGCCATCCTGGCCCCCGTGCTAACCAGAACCGCTCGAGACTTGGATGAGAGTCACATCCATGTACCAATGAAATGAATACAATCTTTTCTACTTTTTTTCATTCTCACAATGCCCGGCTTCATCGTCGTTTCCCGATTCCTGCAGTGAAGACCCACCTCACCCGGGCGAGATCGTATCAGCGCCGCGATCAAAGTGGATTGGGCCACATCAAGGTCACGCTGTTGGAAACTGCTTGCACTACTTCCCAGAAGGGTCATTCGCACTTCTCTGTGCGGTGGTATATGTGTTCAGACTGCTAAAACAATTTTTGTAACTGGATATGACATGTACGGTGATGCTCTGGGAATAGATGCCTTTCTTTCTCTTCATTTCATTTTTTTTTTTTAATGCCACTCGGTGATTGCGCGTGCATTGCTGCTGCAGTGTCGGCTTTGATTCCACTATGTTATTGTATGGTTTCCTTTGGAGAACAGATATCTTTCTTGTTCTTCAAGCAGCAAGTATCTCTCGTGTGTATTTTTGTGTATATAGTTTTCCACTAGTAGGCCTTGCGAAACGCAGGCGCAAAAAAATATGTGAACTTCCTGCTTGCCGTTTCAAACATATAAAACATATCTGCCCCATCCGACACCCTGTACTCAGGTTTACGAGAATTATTCCTATAGAAAAAAAAAAACTGCAGTGCAACATTCCATTTATGTTTCAGTCTTCCTCCTTTAAGAGAATGCTCAGTAATTATTGTGGTTGGACCTCAGGTATGGTATGGTATGGTATGAAGAACTTTATTTAGGTCCTGAGGGATCAGTCTGGGACTGATGCGGGCCGCTCCCACGTCGGTACAGAGAGGCCGAGCCCCTCTGCCAGCACACGGGCCCTCTGGACAGCCCTGAGTTGGTCCGCCAGCACTTCACTGTGCAGCATTCGCTGCCACCACTGTTCACCTCGAGAACCATCACCGGCCAACGCCAAGCAGCGCCACAGCATGTGTTGTAAATCAGGTGCCGAAAACAGTTTTAGGTATCCATTATATATGCTAACCTTGGGCCATAAACCGTGTGATATTTTCTGTCCATTCCATGCTTAACAACAACAGCAAAAAAAAGGTGGTGCAGTAGATTAATTAGTGGCTACATAGTGGATACGGCATTGCCCTGCTAAACACGAGCACATGGGTTCAAACCAGGCTGCGGAATTCAATGAGAACGAAATGGAAAGACATTTGTGTACTTCTGTTTAGGTGCACGCTCAAGAACCTCAGGTGATGAGAATTGAACCGGGTGCTTCATAATCATATTGCCAAACGTAAAACGCCAGAAATTTTTTAATTAGGAAATACAAGAAAAAAAGGAGGTAGCTGCGTCCTTCGTGTTTTTTTTTTTTTTCAAGGGTGTAAACAAAAGAAAGTATTCTCGAGTCTGAATTTTCTAATGTTAGAAAACTGAATCAAGAGGAAATCTTTTTTTTTTTTGCAAGTAGAGTTTTAAAGTAGCAAACAAAGCTGGCAACACCACTTTCTTCATGCCTATTACTAGCAATAATGCCACAAGCCTACTCCTTAGAAGGCAGCAAGAGACATACAAAATATGTGTGCTTACATATGAAGTGTAATATATCCTTTCTGGATATGTAAAGCGATTCCTTCACTTCATTGGGATTGGGTTTGATGGCTACATCTTTATGCACAAATAGGATGTAGTCGACTTCATTTTCGCCCCATGTAGAATCAGAGGGAGCCTTGTAGAGGATGCGTGTAAGGTACCGGATCTCATCCACAGGCACCTAGGCAGAGACAGAGCATGTGTTCATCAATTGTCAGTAACAGTGAGCAAGATGCAAAACATAACTGTCATCAACACCACTAAGTAAAGCGCAGGTCAAAGGCCTCTCCTAGAGTTTGTCAACTGCCCTTACCCTGCCTGTGCTATACCCACAATATTCCTACAAAATTCTGAACTTCATTATCATTACCACCAGCCTAGTTTATTTTTATTGCAAGATGAAGGCCTCTACCAGTGATCTCCAAGTACTGTTGTCTTGCCCCAGATGACACCATTTTATGCCTGAAAATTTCCTAATTTCATCCAACCAGCTAGTTCCCGGCCATCCTTGAATGTGTTTCTTTTCCTTTAAAACTCTTCCTACAACTCTATCAGATCATTGGTTATGAGCCCTGCAAATTACGTGGCCTACTCAACTCCATTATGTCCCCTTAAAAATAATGGCTACCCCCATTCGCTCTCTAATCCACATTGCTGTCTTACAGTCTCTTAATGTTGCTCCAGTCATTTTTCATTCCACACCTTGTTGCACAGTACTTTGCTGCATGCAAAAGCCCTCAAATGTACTCTTCCCTTGTCACCCATACTGTCATCATCATCATCATCATCATCATCATCATCATCATATCATCATCATCATCATTTATTGACCCTTAAAGGCCCCTGTTGGGGTATTACATAAGGGGGGAGCACACATAAGAAAAAGAAAGGTACAAACAGTCATGACTGAAGTAAGAAACAATAACAATAACATTCATAAGGGGTAAAGAAGGTGTAATCAAATGAATGTCTAACACAAAAAGTAATAACCAATGCACTAAAAAATGTGTGATGTAGTAAAAGTAAGTGAAATCCATTAGGCATCAATACTCAGAAAGTTCGTTAGTATGTTTAGAAACTTGGTAGGGTTACGTTCGAATACTACGCGGTCCGGTAAACTATTCCATTTTGCAATAACTACCGGCAAGAAAGAGCTGTTGAAGGATTTAGTAGAGCCGTGAAGACACTGAATGCTGAGGTTGTTTGAGAGACGGCGTGAAGTACGGTTGGGTGGCAAAAGAAGTGTGTCGCGTAAATGCGTGAAATTGTAATAGAGCTTTTGAAAGAGGCATAAGCGTGAGATTTTTCGATGATGTGCTAATGACTGGATGTGGAGGGATGATTTGATGTTTCTAACACTTAGCCGATAGTGGTACTGGGATGTAATAAACCGGGCTGCGCGATTTTGGACGGCTTCCAGTAGCTCAACAAAGTACGCTTGATGGGGCCATATTGCCGACGCGAATTCCAGTTTAGTACGGATAAATGTTTCATAATAGGTTACCGTAATAGGTTACTGGTTATCTCTATTGCTCATCACATGACCTGCTCAGCTCTTCACCTTTTTTAGACTGAACTTAACTATCAGCTACTCTTGGTTTATCTCCAATCAATGCATGAAAAATAAATGCATGAAGAAATGCACTACTAGTATGGTACAGCAGGGCTATTAGAAACTGTTGCGAGGAACACAAGAAAGAGATGGTTACTGATGCTATGCAATGACAACACAGTCATATGGCCTTGGAAACAGTCCATGTGCAACAAGTATACGAAGGCAAGGCAGCAACATGTGTCACATTTTAACTTCTGCCACCCAAAGTGCAAGATCAAGAGAAGACGACGCAGTGCGCTACTTTCTAAATGCTAATCAGTTCTTTGATAAAGTATCCCTTAGCCATGAGGAAGGAACTCAAGAATCTTGATAGCTCTACACTTATTATGCTCTGAGCTCTAAAAAAGTTGGATTAAATGCAAATAGCACCAAGTGCATGATGTTCGGAGTCCAGTTGAGAAACTGCCAGTAATGTTGTATTCTCTGACATCTATTTGGTTCATGAAAAGTGCCACAAAAATCAGTTCACAGTGATAATGCTACTTAAAGCACCTAACATGACGCATATGTGAATTACTTCTTGCCATTTTCTAAATGTTGCGCGACCTCTTTAAGTTGATTACACTTTTACATAACAATTGGCTCAGTGATTAAGCTCAGTTCAGCACATGCACACTGCTATCAATGCATACATGCTGTTTTTTTTTTTTTCTGGAACAAAGTGCAATGCAAGGGAGTGCCTCTTTGTACTACCTTGCCTGTGTGAATCATCTTTTGTGCTTGTTGCAGTTCAGTACATAAATCACTCAGCTCAGCCAACTCACTCAGCTTTCAGTTGCATTGCAAATGTGGCACAACTTCAGCATTTACACTTTACCTACTGTGCCTTTCTACTCTTATAATACTTCTCAGCTCTAAAAACACAACTTTTGGCTGACATTAATTTCTGTTACTAATTTTCATTTGCGAAAGCAGATATCTGGCACAAAAAGTACTATCAGCTACATTTTTCACTTTCCTAAAGTTGTCAGAGTACACAGCAGCAAAGCATGACAATGCGTGACATACAAACAAAAGAAGGCATCCATCACCTCATTTGGATCGATTCCAAGCTCAATGAAAAGCCTACGCTGCGCTGCTCTCTTGACACCTAGAGCATCTGCTTCCTCTAACTCATCTGGTATGTGGAGGGGATGGCTGCAACAGGTGTTGGTGAAGCGACCTACACAGCAAATCATCCAATCACCGAGCAGCCCATACAGTACTGTAACAATTGTGAAGAAATTACCAATTAATAAAAAGAATCTCAAGCACTAGCAGGCAAACATTGCATATTTTTGTGAGATAGGGATGATAATGTGCATAATCATGCACACACACAAGCATAGCGTTGTACACCCCTTTGCAGGGAGGCTACATCATCTTGGGCTTCCTGGACAAAAGCATCTTTTCCACAACTGCACTCATCTCGTGTGTGTTACATGGTGGCAGTGGCAGACATGACCAGCAGTAGCGAGGCAAGCGTACATAACAGGTCGTCTCAGGTGGCTTCCAGCTTCAACGAACTTTCGCTATGCCGGGCACGGAACAAGTGCCTCCCCGTCCTCAAGGTGCCCCGGTCACCATGCTACTGCCGTACCCAAGGGCTCTGGACACCACAGCGGATGTTTGGCAGAGCTGGAGAACATGGAGGCAAGAATTTAGACTGTATGTCAAGGCTACCTACTTCAGTCAACAGCCAAGAGAAGTACCAGCTGCAACTTTTCTCATGGTTACTGGAAAGGATACGTGCACGACTTACAACACCTTCGTCTTCGACGAAGGGGAAGAAAAATCACACATAGCAACCCTTAAAGGGACACTAAAGGCAAATATTAAGTCAAGCTAAAGTGACAGATTAGTGCTCAATAATCTCTAAGGCGTCAATATTATTGTGAACAGAGCCGTAGTAAGCGATACATTCAGGCACATGCAGGACATGATTAGAGACTCCCCCACAACATTCAAATAGTTGCCTGATGATGAAGGCACTCTTCATTTAAATTTTGTCACTAGTACTCAACTACTCGTTATAAAAACATCATTGTATTCTATTATAAGAATGAGAAGAAGAAAATGTAACTGAATTGTCCAGTTGCACTTCATTTTTAGAAAAAAGAACTAATTGACTGTGCTCTTGACAACGACATGTGCAGTCAAAAGGTTTCGTTTTCGCTTGATTCTGTGCCGTCAGCGCTATCACGTTTCAGTAGTTTCGTTATCACATAGTGCTGCGCTGATTTGGCTGGCTCACGAAACCCGCACAAGCTGTAAATAGCAGAGAATTCCAATTCCATGTGATGTTGCAGGATGCTCAAATGGTCCACGCCACTTAACCAAAAGCAGCTGCAGCGGCAAATCCACCACTCTGTCTTAGCTCAGTTTCTCTGTGCCACGTGTTTGTGTTTTGTGTGATAAACCCTGCCATCGTCTGTCGGACGCCATTTTATTCGCTGATGGCAGCAAAGGCCGGTGATGGTGTATGCAACTTCACCACTCCCTGGTTAGGTGGCAGGATCCTTGCATTGTGATAAAGGTATTCGGACCCTTCAGATGCAACCTTCTCGTAAGCTAAGTCTTTTCTTGGCCTGAAACAAGTCCAAGACCACTTTCAAAGCTTTTCGGGAGGCACTGGCAAAAGCTCCAGTTCTGGCACACTATCAGAAAGACCAGCCTATTACGCTATCGGTAGATGCCAGTCAAAACGAAATCGGTGCTGTGATCACTCAGAACGGTCACCCACTAGCATACTCATCACACTCTCTTTTGAAAACAGAACAGAGATACACGCAGACAGAAAAAGAAATGCTAATGATTGTACATGGTTGTGAAAATTTCTGCGAATAACTGTTCGGGCAGTCAGAGGTCACAGTGGAATCTGATCACAAACCACTAGAGATGATTTTTAAAAAACATTCTGTCAGTGCCCATTTCGACTTCGGTGCATGAGCTTCAACCTGCAAAGATAGTGCCTAAACTGCCTAACCCTGGTGTGAAATACACACGTGGGAAAGGCCTTTTTATTGCATCCCAGTCTTCGAGTTCAGCAATTTTCAGTGAATATGGAGAACACTTTCAGGTCAATGCCATGATCTTCCAGTTTGAGACAAGTGCCTGAATTAAGTTTTGCAAGAAACTGAAAAAGACTCGACCATGCAGCAACTTCGCCAATATGCAAGCTCAAGTTGGCCCGACAGTAAGTGTGACGTCATTCCGGAATTATGCAGCTACTGGGACTGCCGAGATGAACTACGCACGTAACATGGCATGGTTCTACACGGCAACCACCTTGCTATCCCTCCCAAGATGCACCGTGACAGTCTTTCTTGTTTGCATGCTGCACATGACGTAGGAGCAGAAAAGATGAAGGCATGCGCACATTTGCTCTTTTCTGGCCAGGCAGGAATGGTGGCATAGAAGAAACTGCACGACACTGTCAATTATGCGATTGGCATAAACAAAGAAATGCCCGATTGCCATTACAGTGCCATGAAATGCCAAGTTTATCGTGGAAAGTCATTGGCACAGATCTTTGCTATTATAACAGTAATGAGTACTTGGTTGTCGTTTATTTTTACTACTTTTTCTTTGAAATCAGGGCTTCACAGTCTTCATCGGCGAGCAAGGTGATCTCTGCCTTGACGGATATTTTTGCTATGCAGTTTCCCAAACCGACTCTGCACCGACAATGGGTCACCGTTCAGCAGCCTACAGCTTCAAGACTTCATCCGTAAGATTGGGTCAAACCATGTCTGATCAAGTCCATACCATCTCCGCTCGAACGGCATGGCCAAGAGAGCAGATCAGGAGGCAAAAAAAAAAACTATTAAAGAAGTGTCTATTCAGCTCGGTGGACTTTTGTGCCGGCTTGAATGAATGAATGTTTGATGTTTTGTGGCGCAAGGGCCAAGTATGGCCAAAGAGCGCCATGTCCGTGTTAATGGGCTTGCAGTGAAATCATGAGTTCGATGAAGTTGGTGTGACGTGGCTGTAGAGGGGCCTTAAAAACGGTCGCGCTAAAGTGCGCAAAATCTGTATAATAAGATTATGGCGATGACTTATGACGTGTACTATGAACATTAAGATGCATTTAAATAGAATGATACGATGCGTAAAAATATCTAAGGTTATAAGATATGCTCGAGCACTACTGCCTCCTTAGAGCCCTTGAAAAAACAAGGGCCTGGAGGCATGTGCTAGGCAAAACTGTTATCGCAGCGGCATCCTCTGGAGCGAGGATGCTCTACGAATTTCTTGGGCATATAACGTGTAGTACGACATCATTTAAGAAGCTCAGGACTGTCTTGGTGTCAAAAGGCGGTTCCTTACCAAGAAACATAACCGGGTGTAGAGGGATGTGATGTTTGTAAGCAAGCGGAAAATGTTTCTTTCTCTCCGTTTCGGCTTCCCGACACTCCAGGAGCACGTGTAGGACAGTAAGCATCTCACCGCATCTACCACAGATTGGAGGTTCACTTCCAGTAAGCAGATAATTATGGGTGCCAAATGTGTGTCCTATTCTGAGGCGACAGAATAGGACATCTGTTCGCCGAGATTTTGTTGGGGAGGGCCAAAAACCTAACTGCGGCTTTATAACGTGCAGTTTATTATTTATCTCTGCGTCCCACATGCGTTGCCAGTGGTTTCGCAGTTTCTTTCGTATGTAAGGTTTCAGATCTGTGAGAGGCACCAATTCAGTATTATTAACAGCAGGGAGTGCAATTGACGTAGCCATCTGGTCTGCCAAGACGTTACCTTCGATTCCCCTGTGGCCGGGTACCCAGCATATGATGATTTGCTGGTTAGATAGATAAGCTTTGCACATGTCGGAATAGACCTCAGTAAGTACTGGATTTTTATGTTTGTAGGGTGACATTAAGGCCTTCACCACACTTAGGGAGTCTGTATATATTACGGTTTTTTGGAGTTTTGCTTTCTTTATATGCTTTACAGCCGACCATATAGCGTAGGCCTCTGCCGTAAAGATACTTGTTTCTGGATGTAGTACATCGCATTCCGAAAAAGAAGGACCGACGGCTGCATAGGATACTCCGGCATGTGACTTGGAAGCGTCTGTGTAGAACTCTGTGCACGAGTGTTTGTACTGAAGTTCTAGGAAATGCATTCGAATTTCTACATCTGGAGCATGCTTTGAAACTTTTAGAAAGGATACGTCACATTCTGTGACCTGCCAGTCCCAAGGAGGTAATAGCTTGGGTGGGCGCATTAAGCGGTGCTCCAGGAGTGGGACATGCATTTCATCGCTAAGCTCCTTCACACGCAGCGAGAAAGGCTGTCTTATAGATGGACGGTTGCGGAAAAGTGTAGCATACGTCATATCGGTAATGGTATTAAGACATGGGTGTTCAGGAATGGAATGCACTTTAAGGAAATAAGTAAAGCTGACGTATGATCTCTGTAAGTGGAGCGGCCACTCATTCGATTCGGCATATAGGCTTTCGATCGGGCTTGTTCTGAAAGCACCAGTGGCTAGGCGGATACCTAGATGATGGACAGGATCCAGCATCCTTAGCGCGCTCGAGGCGGCAGAGTTATACACCACGGCCCCATAATCCAATCGTGACCGTATTAGGCTCTTGTAGAGATTCATTAGACACTTTCTGTCACTACCCCACGCAGTCTTGGATAGAAGTTTTATTATGTTCATTGTTTTTAGACATTTTTCTTTGAGATATTTGATGTGTGGAATGAAAGTGAGTCTATCGTCAAGTATAATACCTAGGAATTTGTGCTCTTTGTTGATAGGAATTTGTTGTCCACACAGTTCTAAGCAAGGATCCGGGACCAGGCCTCTCTTTCGTTTAAAAAGTACACAAGAACTTT
Organism: Dermacentor variabilis; assembly: GCF_050947875.1. Lineage (NCBI taxonomy): Eukaryota > Metazoa > Arthropoda > Arachnida > Ixodida > Ixodidae > Dermacentor > Dermacentor variabilis. The sequence continues at coordinate 84,149,124 of NC_134569.1, forward strand.
TGTGAGGATTGATTTTAAATCCGTTTTTCTCTGCCCATTTTGATACTTTGTTTAAACCATGCTGTACCTGTCTCTCGCACACTGCGAGGTTACAGGATTTAAAAGCTATTTGAATGTCGTCCACATAGATAGAGTAAAAAATGGCCGGAGGTAATGAAGCACGGAGCGTGTTCATCTTCACTATAAAGAGCGTGCAGCTAAGGACGCCTCCCTGGGGTACACCAGTTTCTTGTGTAAAAGGACGTGACAGTACATTGCCGACTTTTACACGGAATGTGCGATTGGACAAATAGCTTTCTATGAGGTTTAGGATATTACCATGAATGCCCATTTCTGACAGGTCTCTTAAGATTCCGTATCGCCACGTTGTGTCGTATGCCTTCTCCATATCGAGGAATACGGATAGGAAAAACTGTTTGTGTACAAATGCGTCACGGATGTTTGCTTCTATACGTACAAGGTGATCAGTTGTGGAGCGCCCTTCCCTGAAGCCACACTGATAAGGATCAAGTATTTTGTTCTGTTCAAGGAAATGGATGAGGCGCCGATTTATCATTTTTTCAAATACCTTACACATGCAACTTGTGAGGGCTATCGGGCGGTAGCTTGCCACTGAGGAAGGATCTTTGCCTTGTTTTAAAACAGGGACCACAATGGCTTCTTTCCATGCAGTCGGAAGGTACCCTGCGTCCCAGATAGTGTTGAAAAGTGTAAGTAATGTAACTTGCGTGTCATTGTGTAAGTTTCTCAGCATTTCATACATGATTCTGTCAGATCCCGGTGCAGAGCTCTTGCATGCGCTCAAGGCAGCTCTGAACTCTGCAATACTAAAAGGACGGTTGTATGGTTGATTTTGACGACGTTTTCTGTTGAAAGGCTTACGTTCTTCTATTTGTTTGTATTTGAGGAAGGATTGTGAATAATTTGATGAACTTGACACATTCTCAAAATACTCCCCAAGTGAGTCTGCCTGGTCTTGTAGTGTATCGCCCTGTGTGTTTACCAGGGGGAGTGAATGTGTTTGCCGCCCTTTAATCCTATTAACTCTGTTCCAGGCTTTGGCCTCATCCCTAAACGAGTTAATACTCGATAAAAACTTGTGCCAGCTTTCTCTTCTGGCCTGTCGGCGGGTTCGCCTGCCTTGGGACTTTATTTTTTTAAAGTTTATAAGATTCTCTGCAGTAGGAGAAGCGCGTAGCAACGCCCACGCCTTGTTCTGATTCTTACGGGCGATCCTACATTCGCTGTTCCACCACGGTACACGTCGTTTGCATGCCAGACCCCTCACTTCGGATATGCATTTTGATGCGGCATCTATTATGAATGATGTTAGATACTTTACAGCAGCATCAATTTCTAGAGAAGACATGTCGGCCCATGAGATGTTAGTGAGAGTTCGAAATTTCTCCCAGTCGGCTGTGTCTATCTTCCACCTAGGAGCTTGCGGAGGATATTCGTTTTCTTTAGATGTTCTTATCAGTATGGGAAAATGGTCGCTCCCGTAAGGATTCTTCGTAACTTCACATTCAAGTTCGAGCAGTATAGACGGGGAAACTATACTAAGATCTATTGAAGAAAATGTTCTGTTTGCTAGAGAGTAATATGTGGGTTCCTTTTTATTCAGCAAGCACGCACCGGAAGAAAAGAGGAACTGTTCAACAAGACGACCTCGCGCGTCTGTACGAGAGTCGCCCCACAGGGAGCTGTGCGCATTGAAATCGCCAAGAACAACATAAGGTTCTGGCAATTCGTCTATAAATGACTGAAATTCATGCTTGTTTAATTTGAAGTGTGGGGGTACATAAAGCGAGCAAATGGTGACGAGTTTATTTAAAAGAACAGCTCGAACCGCCACTGCTTCAAGGGGCGTTCGTAGCTGTAAACGTTGACAGGCTACGCTTTTTTGAATTATAATTGCAACACCGCCCGATGATGCGACAGCATCATCGCGATCTTTCCGAAAAGTAACATATTGTCGAAGAAAGTTTGTGTATTTTGATTTTAAGTGTGTTTCCTGTAAACACAGCACTTTTGGATTGTGTGTATGGATGAGTTCTTGCACATCATCAAGATTCCTAAGAAGACCTCTGACATTCCATTGAATGATTTGTGTATCCATATTTAAAGAAATATAGGTGCTGTGTTTACGGAAACGGAAGGGATGCCTTACATTACAGAGCCCTTTCGAGGCCCTGTAATAGGTGTTTTGTTCTTTCTGAAGCGTTCGAGCGAGTCTCGACGCTCCTTAGGCGTTTGGTGCGCCTTGGGGACAGGTGTAGTGTCCATTGCCTCCTGTGAGACGCCGGACAGGCGCTCTTGCGAGCGAGAGGTTTTCAGAGGGAGTCCCGCCTTGGAGAACAAGACCCCTGTGCCCACCAGCCCGGAGGTCGATGGGGCTCCCTGAGGGATTTGGCTGCACTGGCCGTTGCCAGCGCTGGAGGGGGCCTCGGAAGTTGGGGCAGCCTCGGCTGCGCCCACCTTCGGGGTCGATGGCTCCGTCTGCTCGGTTGGCGGAGCAGCGCTAGCTGCAACCACCGTGGGGGCAGATGGCGTAACTGCCGACTCACTGACTGTGGGTCGGACAGCCGCCGGAGGCCGTTGTGACGCTGCCCCCTGACGCGCCACATCGGCAAAGGTTTTCCTGGGCAGGTACGATACCCGCCTGCGTGCCTCCTTGAAACTTATATTTTCCTTTACTTTTATTGTTACAATTTCCTTTTCTTTTTTCCACGATGGGCACGACCGCGAGTACGCGGCGTGCTCCCCATCACAGTTTACACAGTGGAGAGTGTTCGCACAAGCTTCAGTGGCGTGTTCAAGGGCACTGCATTTGGCGCATGTTTGGCGGCCTCGGCAGCTCTGCGAGCTGTGGCCAAAACGCTGGCATTTGAAGCATCTTAGGGGATTTGGCACATATGGTCTGACACGGAGCTTTATGTACCCGGCCTCTACAGACTCGGGCAGAATACTTGAACCGAATGTGAGTATCAGGTGCTTTGTTTGAATTTCTTTTCCATCCCTTCTTATCTTAATTCTTCTCACATTGACAACATTTTGATCACTGAAGCCCTCCAGGAGCTCAGCCTCTGTCAGCTGGAGCAAATCGTCATCCGAGACAACGCCGCGGGTGGTGTTCAGAGTGCGGTGTGGAGTCACTGTTAATGGAACATCTCCAAATGATACTAGACTGGGCAACTTATCGTACTGTTTCTGATCATGGAGCTCTAACAGGAGATCACCACTTGCCAGCCTTGATACCTTGTAGCCTGGACCAAGGACATCAGTTAAGGACTTGGAAACTAGAAAAGGGGAAATGTTTCGTACTTGTTTGTCGGATTTTTCTGAGTGGATCACATGGTATTGTGGGAAGTTTGGTCTTTGTCGTCCAAGGAACTGAAAAACTTCATCGGTGCGCCCTCTTTTGTGAGGGCGATCAGGAAGCGGAGGGAAGGAGCTAGCCATAAAGGAATTGAATTTTCGGCAACAACGCCAGCCACCCACCATGGAGCCCTACAAGGAGACGTTACAGGGACTGTAAAAACAGGTCCTGCAAACGCCAGCTTTACGTTATCGCTATAACCAAATATGAGATAACCTAGGTTGGTTATTCACACAAGGTTAACCCTTGCTGCCTGGAAAAATTGGAAGTAAGCGGAAGCTAGGAGAAGACAGGAAAGATGAAAAGTAAGAGAAAGACGAAGATTAGGGGAAGAGAGAGACAGGAAAAGGCAACTACCGATTTCCCCCGGGTGGGTCAGTCCGGGGGTGCCGTCTACGTGAAGCCGAGGCCAAAGGGGTGTGTTGCCGCCGCCGAGGGGCCGTAAAGGTCCAAACACCCGGCATTGGCTCAACCCCCAGGATCCCCTTTTCCCCGGACACGGCTAAGCCGTGCACGGCTACACGCGGGAGGGTCCAACCCTCGTGTGCTCGGGTACGTGGTGTCGCAACGCACCAAACGCCTGCTTGCGCAGACGCCCCTGCGGGGTTGTGCCGGCTTACTGGATTGGCAGAACTCTCCGCGTGACCAGTGCTTGAAGTCTCCTTCGCAGTGGCTCAAGGGGCAGCTGACCAGTAAGCTTTTACAAGTTCTGGCCACCCACCTACAGCCTCGGACAGTACACCCAAAGGATGTTCAACAGTGGTTTCTAGACATCCGCTGTAAGCAACGTACCTTCTACAACAGAGGTTCCATGCCTCTACCGGAGCTACAGTTTAGTGCCGGGTCACGATGTACAATGTGCCCTCAAGAATGTGGCCACCCGCTACAGTCATCCAGGGAGGTGACAGCCCATGCTCGTACATGCTCGAAAGCAATGATGGATGTCAATTCCAGCGCACACGAGAACACATCAGACCATCGCACACGCCCATCGTGCAAGATGTGATAGCACCTGGCTCTTCAGCTGCTGTGACAGTTCCACTAATACAATCGAATAAACAACCAGAGCGAAGAAGCCAAGGGGAGCATCATCCACCAAAACATAGCCTGAGCCACAATTTTATTTGACTTTGCAAACAGGCTCAACAAAAAAGAAAGAAAAGCAGAAAGAAAAAGAAATGTGATGTAAAGATGACATTGTTCACAGTCATGCACACATACAAGCATAGCTTTGTACGTCCCTGGAATAAAGCGTCTTTTCCACACCTGTACCAGTCTTGTGAGTGATGCAATGTCAAGTGTACATCAACAATTATCTCAAGGTAGCACTTTCTGATCCTTCAAGTGTACTATAGCAGTCATATTCTAAAAAACAAGAAATGAATGAGAAGTCTAAACAACTTCTTAAAGTGAAGCTATCTTTGCAGAGCAGGACATTTTGACGCTGCAGGGATTGGACTGTGAAGAAGAAGAGGGGAATAAGGAGAGGAGGAGGGTGTGTGTAAAATATAGAGCCAATTGGTTGGTTGTATCAGTGAGGACGTTACAAATTATGGCATCACTGAAGTAATGAATCACGGTGACATGATGGCATTGTGACATTTATGGAATGCAGGGTGGCATCATGCTTTTAACAATGGAGTTACTTACCTGGAAATGTTATCTTTGCATCAGACCGCTGCTGTAACAGTAGCTCATTTTTTGTATTGAATAAGAAGACACTGAAGGCTCTGTGCAAGAACCCTAGAGAGAAAGCAAGGAAGAAAGTGCAACCAGCTATCAGTACAAACCAGTAAACCGCCAAGATAGTGACTTCTTCACAGGATTGCATCAAATGTCACAATGATGTCACAGACAAGCTGAAACTCATACTTATATTTACTGATGATTTGCATGTTGGCCTTAACAGAGATGTGGCAATTGACTGCATTTTCCTAGGCTTTGCGAAAGCATTCGATAAGGTTGATAGGTTGATCATCAGCTGCTTCTAATAAAACTATACCGCTTACGTATTGACCTGCTATTGCTCCGGTGGATAGAAGAATTTCTTTCTAACCGCACACAGTTTGTTTCCACTAACGATACCGATTCTCCTAAGGTACCTGTGTGTTCAGGCATTCCCCAGGGTTCTGTTCTAGGCCCACTACGTACTTTTTTTCGTTTACTTAAATGATTTACATAATAATATAAATTCATCCATTTATCTTCTTGCTGATGATTGTGTTATATACCGGAAAGCTACTAATGATGCCGACATCGAATCCCTTCGAGCAGACCTTAATCATATTGCGCATTGGTGTGAGCTTTGGAAAATGGAACTTAACATTTATAAATGTAAAATAATGAGAGTTTCCCGTAACCCCGCACCTTTTCCTAACTGCTCATATTCTTTGAACGCAATCCCACTTGAATTTGTTCAAACTTATAAGTATCTTGGTGTACACATTGTTAACTCTTTGTCATGGGCTGACCATAATTGATTATGTAACATCCAAATCCAATCGTATGCTCAGTTACATAAAACATAATTTTTCCCTAGCACCATCATCACTAAAGAAACATCTATATATCACTTACGTCCGTCCTGTGCTGGAATACACTTCATCCGTAGGGACCCCGACCAGGTAGCACTCATCAACAAACTCGAAGCAGTTCAAAATCACTCAGCAGGTTTCACACTCTTGAACTATCATCGAACATCCAGTGTAACTACCATAAAAAATTCCCTTAATCTCCCTACCCTTATCATGTGCAGATAATTATCTTGCCTCCCACCCCACCCAAATCGCCGGACATTTGCAATAAATTTTTCACTCTGCCTTTTTCAGAAGATCTATTATCACAACCCATACTTAAATCGTGCTGGATACAGCCTGCTCCTTTCACATCTTCGCGCCTTGATCACCACTGAAAAGTTCCTATTTGTCAAGGAAACACGGTAACACATTCCTATTCATTTCTACCCAAAACTAGCCATGAATGGAACCACCTGCCAGCGTCAACTGTCAGTATTACTAACACAGAAAGATTCAGCGAGGAACTTAACAGGTCCTTTTGATGACTTTTTCTTTTTGTCTTGAATCTTTCTTTCTTCTTTGGAGCGTGTATGCGTGCGTAGCGCAATGACCTGCAAGTCACTACGTCATTCCATGTACATTCTGTAAACATGCCATTATCATGCCATTTCATTCATTTCTTCTTTGCTGCTTTTTCTTATCTTCTTTTATGTAATAATAATAATAATATTTGGAGTTTTACGTGCCAAAACCACTTTCTGATTATGAGGCACGCCGTAGTGGAGGACTCCGGAAATTTTGACCACCTGGGGTTCTTTAACGTGCACCTAAATCTAAGCACACGGGTGTTTTCGCATTTCGCCCCCATCGAAATGCGGCCGCCGTGGCCGGGATTCGATCCCGCGACCTCGTGCTCAGTAGCCCAACACCATAGCCACTGAGCAACCACGGCGGGTATTCTTTTATGTAAAGTGCTCATCAAATTTGTAAGTGTTCTTTCTATGCCCCTCCTCTCTACAATGCTGTAAAACCTTGAGGTTACAATAAATAAGTGCAGCTGTGACATAACTGATATGTGCACTAGCAGCATTGTTATACCATGTTTGAAATACACACCATCATGAATCTGCTGTAATCCATACTTTTAGCAGTAATCACAAAGCTGCTGCTGTGCGATATAAAGTGGACATGCTGGTACCAGGTTACAGTATGCTCTGAAAATATGCTGGCGATACTTTTTATGTCATTATTGCTTTGAGTCCTTTTTTCAGTGTGGACTTCACGGGCCTGCAATTATATTGCCTTGTATAGCCTAATGCATTCGGAATTCATGGTTCAGCCAGTTAAAGCAGTATCATCCCTTTATAGGCCAACTGCAACAAACTTTCTGACCGCATATAAAGACCACATGTAGAGTAGCCACAGTGCAAAAATTCTACGTTAGGAATATTCGTGGTTGTGTGATGAAAACTTTGCAAAAATAATGTTTTTGACAAGGAAACTGAAAAAAACTTATCATTGCGTGCCTGAAATTAAGTAAAAGCTAAAACGTTAACTAGTGCTGCTCTTTGGGGCAGCCTTTGAGATTTAAATAAATAAATAAATTCTGAGGTTTTACGTGTCAAGATTACTATACGATTATGAGGCACACTGTAGCAAGAGACTCCAGAATAATTTTGACCACTTGGGGTTCTTTAAGGTGCACCTAAATCTAAGCACACACGCGTTTTTGCATTTCGTCCCCATCGAAATGTGACCGCCATAGTTGGGTCTGAACCCATGGCTTCAAGCTCGGCAGCACAACGCCATAGCCACTGGGCTACTGCAGCATGCTGTAAATTACAGACGTATGGTCTGGGATTCGTGTTCTCTCAACTGAATACCAGGTGCATGCACCACCTGCTTAGGTAATATATAAAGGCTGTCAATAAGAAAACTAGACAATTACCAGCCCTGCAGCTTCACCAAGGTTGCTACAGCAGTATGTATATAATAATAATAATAATAATAATAATAATAATAATAATAATAATAATAATAATAATAATAATAATAATAATTTATAACTAATTCAGCCAAAGCAAAATTTTGTTATAGTTGATGCTTGTGAGCTATTGTAGCATACAAATGAGAGAGAACTTTTAGAGAAAGAAAAGGCAGTTCCAAAAATACCACTGTGCCATAATCTGTTCCAGATTATTTTATTATCATATGCTGGGAATGTAAGGCTACTCCTGCTTTTAAAGCATGAAAGTTTCATCTTAGATACAGCTTCTCTATCTTTACACAATGTTTAAAGGGAATGGTACAAAGTGCAAAAGGCACGCACCCTTGTTGATATTCTCCATCAGGTGGCAGTCTTTCTTGCTGCATGATCCAAGTGCGCGATCTTGCTCGTCGACTAGAATGCACTGCTCTTCCAACAGTTGAACTTGCGTTGGGTCAAAGTGGTCCAAATTGACTGCCTTGCTGGCAGGCTTGGTCGTGGCTGCACGGGCTAGGCTTGTTGCAGCCATGCCCTTGTTCAAGATGCCCGCCTGAGGCAGCAGCGTCTGCCTGCAAGAGTCGCAATGCAACTGGATCAGATCAACAGAACGGAGTGCAAGCAGACATCAGTAAATGAGATGTTAATTTGGAAACAGCAGCAGGTGCACCTTTCTATGAGTTCTTTTCTATTTTTGTGACAACCCTGCAGCAGCTGTTCCTATTACTTTGTCATGAAAGGATTGCACAGTTGACACAAGTGCATGACATTCTCTCTCGTCCCAGAAAACAAACAAACAAAGGTAATAAGGCACACTATATTTATGTGTTTATCAATTTACAGATACAGTACACACTTCTATGTCCCCTGCGTAACTGATGGCATATTCAGGTGGTTGTTTGCGAGCGCTCCGGCCCTGCTACAAAGCGGATGAAAAACAACTTTAAAGCTAGATTAGGAGAATAACCGAATATGGAAGCGATGAACTCACTTTCTTAATTATCAGTGATCGAGGCCCGCTTATTCTAGCAGTAACGTTAAATTACTCTTTAACGAGATATTTGTAACGCTGTTAGCGTGGTCTTATACTACCGCCCGCATACATACGCCATACCACTAACACGCGAGCTAATTTAAAAAAACATGACTAGATATGTTATATTTTTGCCTTTTCTGTTTTTACAGTGAAACAAGGTATGGAAAGAACGAAAATGAAAGCGTCGAAAATATGGCCACGTCTTCACAGAGACACCTTCATGTACAAGGCCACATTAAGCATACTTACGCGCGCTCCACTGAACACTGACGCCCCACTGACGCGCACCACTGAACACAATCTGCGAATCAGCGGCTACGGCTTCAACGCAACTACGTACGGCATTTGCGCGCGCCAATGCGCGCGATCGTCGCACGTGCCTACAGTAGCGAACGCAGCTGGAAACCGCAAGCCGCTGCCTACGAAAGTGCCCGCCAGATGAGGTCGCAAGCTTTCCTCCTGAAACGTTTTCCTCTTTCCGCGGGTATCTTCACGCGGCAGTCGAAGTCAAACAGGCTATGTTTGACATAGGAAGACAGTGCCTTCCTCAGCGTCAAGGAATTTCCTCGTCAGACAATTATGAATGGAATACGAAATAATACGCAACAGAGTGATCGAGAGAACCCGTGTGGCATTGCATGCGTGAAGCATCCATCCTCTTCCGCCGAGAGCAGGAGAGCAAATATTTTATTCACCTTTTGATTGCAGAAAACCGTGCTTCGCGGGCTAGAACATGACTTTGGACATTTACAACGCTTCACAACTTGTAGTTACAACAAAAAGGAAAACGAACGGATATGCGGAGAGCCACTCAGCTACTGCTACAGCAATGCAGAGCGTCTGCTAAAGCAGTATGGGGGCCCACGGTACGCATCTAGTTTCCGAAGCCACCCGAAGGCCAGGCACACCGGAATGATAAAAGCCAGCTGCTCCTAGTTTTCTCGTTTCTGTTAAGCTGCCACTTATCAGCTGCAGGCATTAAACCACAATGTTGACCGCTTAATAAAACACCACAGGAAGTTTGTTTTAGTTTTCGAACAGTCATCCACCTTACCTTATGATATTGCGGATCATGTTGACGTTCTCAGCTGCAGTAATTACTTCCAAGATCAGAAAATACGTTGATAGTTTACGCCGCTGACATTTCAATCATGCAAATATACTATGCAACTACGTTGCCACTCATGAAAACCGCAGCTGGAATGCCGTGTCCACGAAGCGGAGCAAGAAAAGCATGGAGGAAGAAAAGGAAGATATTCTGCTGGATGTATCACACTAGTAGTATACAGGGCCTCAGATGGCCTCAGGGCTTCGAGACTCTCATGACGGTTGATCCCATTCCACCATCTGACTCCGCAACAAAAAATAAACTCTGCATATGTATATATATATATATATATATATATATATAAAAGACAGGTAAGCACGTTAATTGAAGCCTGTCTACAATGAATGATGCGTAAAGCACAGCTTGCGTAAAACCAGCACCGCTACGTTACATGATTTCTTCAATACGACCAAAACAAGCAGTAGACTGAAGTAATATGTACGTTAGCGCCATTTTTTTTGTGTGGCAGTACCAGCATTTAGCGACAGTGGTTGTAATTAGTATAAATACTTCTAATTATTTGTTTTCTCATAGAATAGAAAAATTAGTTCAACAATTAGCCCGTTTTGTATGTCTATTTGGATTCGCAATTATGGCCGCTGCCGTGTGATCGCGACTGACGCTCAGCCGGCGTAAACAGTATCGGAGGAGCGGGTATTATGTCCCGTTATTTCTCGAGCTGCCATGCAAAAATATGAGAAACTCGAGAAGATAGGAGAAGGTACAGCATTTTTTTTAACTCATAATATTTCCCATACGTTCGGTAGAAAATCTCAGTTTCCTCTTTCACATGTTTTGCAACGCTTGCCTCAGCTGTTCCACAAATATTCCGCCACACTTTAACGTTTTCCGCGTTGTAATTCTTGCGGTAACTGTAACTAGCATTCCGCGTGTGTATTCATATCCCGTGGTACTTTGAGCGACTACACAAATTCTGCTCGTTATTGGCGACTTCTGCTGCTGCGCTGTGTTGTGAAATATTGTGCTGTTCGTTTCAGGCACTTACGGGACTGTGTTCAAGGCAAAAAACAGAGAAACGCAAGAGATTGTTGCGTTAAAGCGTGTGCGGCTCGATGACGACGACGAGGTAGAGTGACAGTTTGTTGCCACATTTGTTTGTATTTTCTGCATCACGTTTGTGCGGCAAACCCACTACATAAGTCACCCGCGCAAACAAGTTCCCACTTTGCACAAGTACAAGCTTAACTTCACAGTGATAAAAAAAAGGTAGGGGAAGAACTAGCTAGTTTGCTGTCGCAAAACTGTTGACTATCTGGAAATGCTCACAGTAGACAGACGACGGCCTGAGTTGTACTATATCTATTGAAGTCCAATTACTGCAGCCAACAAGAAATGTTTATTTATAAAGTGTGCCCTCATGGGGAAAGCGATTAGTTCAGAGTATCAAAGAATGTTTACCTTGCACAGGCTACTGCATGTCACCTTCAAAATCTTAGTGGAAGATCTCTAAACACTTAAAAAAGTGCTTTCTGGTCCCTTCAAAATATAGCCTTTTGCACCAGGCTTGCATGCTGCCAATTGTATACTTATTAGAATAGAAAAAAGAGACTTCATGTAAGCACATGAAACTAGTTTTAGAATATTGGGAGGTTTATTATCAATGGACTCAATTGCTTTTGAGTTTGTTACTTAAGTCATTAACAGGATGCCCATCACTCGAAGGAGGCCTCACACTGGGCAGTGGATCACACAAAAGTGAAAGCACCCCTGACCAGAGGAGGTATTCTGTAAACGTCCACTCTCTCTAACTCTAGCGCAGATAAGTTAAACAGGAACATGTATCAACTCGCTCAATTTACCGTGCTTCTAAGCCAGATTCAATAGCACATCAAGTTGGGTGACTTGGTTACCATTTATGATAAATGTTCTGAGTGCAAAAATGGATGCGGACAAGATATATAGAAGTCTGGACAAGCGCTTACTCACTTGTAAGTAGGCGCTCTTCCAGTCTTCTATCTAATCCTTGTCCTTCGACTCCCAGCTGCCGTAATCTTGTTTAATTGGTGGTGAAGTGCAAGCACACCTGTGCAGAGTCATAAGCTTTATGATGATGAACATGAGAGCTTGTGCCTCATAGTACATGCAGAACACCCTGGGGAGTGGGGAGTCATAAGCTTTATGATGATGAACATGAGAGCTTGTGCCTCATAGTACATGCAGAACACCCTGGGGAGTGGCTAATGCACCTGTGTAGTTTGTAGGTTCGCCGAATGCACTCCCTTAGTGTGCACTCTCTTCTGCAGCCTACTACCATTATGCTCACGAGACCACATGCTCCATCATTTCCAGATTCCATATGGTAGTGACAGTAGTGATGCACGAGAACTATTAGGGAGTGCATCCACCAATCTTGTAAGCGGTGAGAGTGCACTAGAGTTCACCAGAGTGCTCTGCATGTACCATGTGGCTCGTGCTTCCTCATTCACTTGCCATAAATCCTGTGACTGTACTTTTATTTAGGTGGGAAACGAAAGAATCTGAGGTGATCAAAATTAGTCTGTAGCATTTCAATACGGCATCAATCCCTCATAGTCCCAGCATTCCTATGGGACCCATGTATCATTTGATCAATTGTTGCTTGGGATGTTCGAGAGCAGCAGGTGGATGTGGTAGATATTTCATGGGCCTTTATTTGGTGGCAGTGAACAAAGCCATCAGTTTTTTTTTTTTTTTTTTTGTTCTGAAAATTTCTCATAGACTGAAGTCCACAACTTTTGCTTTAGCTGATCTTTCACTCATAGAGATAGCAAGTACATCTATGGCATAAAAAGAGTACGCTCATTCATGGCAGTGGGGGGAAGGGGGACATTAAAAAGCCCCAAGTTGTGGTGAACTGGGTTTTGAACCTTAACTTTTCATTGCAGGGGGTGCCAAGTTCTGCATTGCGAGAGATCTGTCTTCTTAAAGAATTAAAGCACAAAAATATTGTGAGGTGAGTTCCTGAATTCTGCAACCCCTTAAGGGATCATAATTTTTTTAAAGTGTTAATGAAATAGCTGCTTTCCTTCTTGACCTCAAATGCTCCAAGAGCATGCTTAAAAACACTCAAAGAATTCAGAAAACCTTGTATAGCAAGAAGTAATTGTTTATTTGCCCACCCATTTCACTCCTTGAAACTTTGTGGAAATGTCTGCTGCCGTGCGAACTACTGCATACAAACAGAAGCATGATAGCACTCAATACAGAATACTTCGTGCTGCACTTTCCTCACAACACCCACACAAGATTCTGGTTTTCTTGTGAATGTTGTTCCTGTTGCCGACCCATTTTAGGTAGCAAATGGCGCACCAGCATGTCCATGGATGGATGGATGGATGTTATGAGCATCCCCTTTGGAATGGGCCGGTGGGTTGCGCCATCAAGCTCTTGCTATTATACTGCCTAATGTCGTACCTAGGTCAAAAAAGAAGAAAAAAAAAACACTATGAACTCCCACAACCAAATTCTCAGACCCCCTATCGTGAACTTTGTTTTTGTACGCCTCCGTTTTTGTTGTTTCCCTACTTCTCTTCCACCAATCTTCCAATCTCCTCTTACTAATCTCTATTGCAGACATGTTTACTTTCCCCTGCTCTCGCTGAACCCAAGGGCTTCAAGGAGGCCAGTGGTGCCTAAATCAATCGCTGGGCAGATGTCTTCACATTCAAATAAAACATGCTCCATCGTTTCCCTAGCTTTACTGCAGTGAGCACATGCTTCTTCTTCCTTATTATATCTTGCTTTATAGGTGCGTGTTCTAAGGCATCCTGATCTCATTTCGAAAAGTAATGAGCTTCCCTTTGTGTTATCATGAATTGTTTCTTTCCTGATTTTGTTTTTTCCTCCTAAGTAGTTACTCATAAGGCAGGTTTCTTTTCCATTGCCGCCACCCATGAGATTATTTCCGACTCTCTTACTTTCCGCTTGACATTCTTGGTTGCTGTGTTGCTCACCCTACAGGCCGCATACTTGCTGGTAAGCTTCCTAGTTCTTTTCCTCCACTGTTCTTTTCCACTGTTTTTTTCCTCCAATGTTTTTCCTGTACAGATACCTCAACACTCTCCCAGCCCATTTACTTTCTTCCATGTTCCTCAGTCGTTCTTCATAATCAATTTTACTGTGAGCTTCCCTCACTTCAAAACTGGTCCAGCCCACATCACTCTGCGCAGCTTCATTTGTAGTCTTCCCGTGAGTGCCCAATGCGAGGCCTCCCACTGACCTTTGGTTGCCATTGAGTCCTGATCGTACCCTTGATTTCAAGCAAACAACTGCATTTCCAAAAGTAAGTCCTGGAACCATTGCACTTTCCACGTACCCCGGAGCCCCTCGTACCTATTGTATCCCCATAGTGCTCTGTGTTTCATTGTAGCTTCATTTCTCTTCCCCTTCACTGTTATTGTTTTTTCCTGTGTTTCCATATATCTATTGCCTTCGTTTATCCATATACCAAGGTATTTATATTCTCTTACCCGAGGTATTTCCTGGCCCTGTATTGCCACTGTCTGTTCACTGTTATCATTGAATACCATAACTCCTGATTTTCGAACACTAAATTTCAAACCTAAATTCTTGCCTTCCTGTCCACAAATATTAGCCAGACGTTGCAAATCACTTTGCTTGTTAGCTAGCAACACAATGTTGTCCGCATGGAACAAACCTGGAAGCTGCTTTCTACTACTGCACCCGCTATTTGTATGAGAGATTAAATCCAATATTACTTCCTTTTAGCGCCCTCCCCATCCTCACCATGTACATCATAAACAGCAGTGGGAATAAAGGGCACCCCTGCCTCAGTCCCTTGTTGATATCAATTTTCCCCTCGCTCCTCATCCCTTCCCATTTAGCGCAAACGGTATTTTCTAGGTAAATCTCTCTCAAAAGCTGTAGACAATCATCGCCTAAGCCTTCCCCTTCCCGAATATATCACAAAATGTTACGGTCTACCTTGTCATACAATCCTGTAATGTCTAAAAAGGCCCCATATAACGGTCTGCTTTCTACTCTTGATATTTCAATACACAGAGTAAGAACAAATAAGTTATCATCCAAACGCCTACCTATTCTGAAACCATTCTGAAGTTCTCCCAAAATGCCATTATTCTCTGCCCATGCTTGCAGCTTTAATTTGATTGCCTGGATTGCTAGCCTGTATATTACCGATGTAATGGTCAATGATCTATACGAGTGAATTCTATCTTTATCTCCCTTATCTTTATACATTAAATTAATTCTTCTTTGTTGCCAACTGTCTGGTATTCATCTATATCTTAAAGATTTTTCCACTGCTTTCACCAGAGCTTCCTTACTTTTTGGTCCTAGTTCATTAATCAGCCTAACGGGAACCTTATTTGGCCCTGTGGCTATGCTCTTAGGAATTCTCTCTTTGGCTTTCTTCCAGTTGAAATTTTTCAGCACCAGCTCCTTTTTCATCTGGTTCTCTTTCATGCTCTTTTTTTTCTTCAAATGCAACCTCATCATTGCCTTGGAAAGATTCAGCTGTTATTTTTCGGCTATAATTCAATACCGCTTGCCCTTCCAATTTGTTTCCATCTTCGTCTAGGATGTGTTGTTGTATTGTTGGTGACTTCCTGCCTTATAATTTTATGTCCTTCCAAAATATTCTAGGTGTGGCCTTCTTTTTCTCACGTATTTCCGACAACCAATGTTCACTTTCGCCTTTTATCTTTGCTTGCACCAGTATTTGAATCATAGACTTTTTCTCCTGGTATATTTCCCGTTTACTGGCTACTTCGCCCTGCGGCAAATGTGCCTTCTTTGCCTGCCTGTGCTCTCGGGATGCTTGCTGTCGTTCGATGATCGCTTCTCGTATCTCCCTGTTCCACCAGCTTTTTGGTTTTTTTTTTCCTTTCCAACGAACATGTTGTTTCTCTTTCCGTATTTCTGTTGTTATTACACTTAGAAGCTCACTATATTCCCCCTCTTGGCCATTTGCCAAGTTCTTCCTCGACTTTAGTGGCTATATTTGTTAGTTGTTCAGCGTTCAAATTTGGATTGGCCATTTTGCATTCCTTGCTATCTTTCCCAACTACATATCCCATTTTCAAAATCATACATTTATGGTCACTCCCTATGCTGCTATACCCTTCCTTATCAGTGACCATTTCTCTCAACTTATCATGAATTCCTTCTGTCATCAGACAGTAATCAATGGTTGATTGCCGGTTTCCATGTTGAGATCATTAGCTGCCATCTAGTGTGAAAAATCTTGCTCAATAAAAGTGCAGACAATATAACAGCTACTGCACTGTGTGTTGTAGAAGGAAAACATGCTTTGACAGCTTCTTTTTGTCATGAACCATTTAGAAAATAGCGAAATACCCATGACTAGGTCAGCTCATCATAAGGCAAAAAAGTGGCAATCGCTTGTGACGAGCTAAAGGTGTCCCTAGCCCTTAAAGGGTTAAAGGGTGTTACACACACTTGGACTATCGCAAGCTACTAGAGTGATGCTGTTGAGCTTGTGACACAGCTAACCAGTGGCTGGCCTCAGATCCAAGTGTAAGTGATACTAGGCAAGATGCTCTAGTAGCCTTCTGTTTCATTTCTTATTACATTTGTTGTTCTTGGACTGGCATGCCTTGTCTGAGTTTTGCTGAAAGGTTAACTAAGACAGCAATTAACCAAGTACTGTGAAATCTCAATATAACAAATCTCTTAGGACCAAAGTTGCTTGGTTTAAGATATTGTTATAGCATACCTGCCAACTTTTATTAATTTTTCATAACATGTTTGGTTGTGAGAGCTTGTATACAAATACGATGACATCAATAATTTTTATTACCTGGTTATCTGCATCCTGTTTAGGGCAAAACTGCATACAAAAGAATAAAATACAATCAAATTATTTTTCAGAGCTTGATAAAACCTGCTCGATTTTTCTGACCTACCCATGGCAGTGCCACTCACTTCATAGAACTGACATATATTGGCGATGAAAATTTCGGCCATCGTTACATAAACATTTGATAAGCTTCACAAATATTTCTTTTTGTCACTTGTGCAGACCATTCTAGCTGCAACCATAGAACAGAGTTCCTGTTGAAAGCCTTGTTCACAGCATTTCTGCAGAACAAACTCTGTAATTTTTATTTCTTTTATGTAGTCAACATTTGAATAATAAGCCAATTGTTAATATATATTTCATATAATTTCAGTAATCTTTAGCTTTGACCATAGTATTCCTCAAATGTTAAGGTTGGAAAGTCTGTTATAACGAGTACTTGCACACTGGTGCTAAATTCAATTCAATTAAAGGAATCGCCAGTGTTTTCAAGCGGCAACTCCACGCAACAACTGCCCACGTACCCAAGGTAGTCAAGAGCCCACAGCGGCTGTTGCTATAAAAAGTTGCTGTCGGGCATTTTATAGCTGTTTCAAAAGGACTAGTCGTCTCCGCAAAACCTTACCTATAATATTTGATACTCAAAATGCTGTTTGTAGTGTGGGAAAAATAATAAGCATAACTTTAAGAGACAAAAAGACAAACAAGGTAGCTGATTTTCTAGTTTAAATTAAGAGAAAGAAACAGAGCTGGGCAGGCCATGTAATGCATAGGTCAGATAACTGGTAGTCCATAAAATAATGTTACAGTGGGTGCCAAGGGGGAAAGCACAGTTGAAGACAGCAAAGAATTAAGTGGTTGATGAAGTTAGGAACTTGGGGAAACACTCCAGTGTTTTGACATGCTGGAGCAAAATATTAATTTTGAGGAGCTTGGCAAACAGCTAGTAAGTCATTACAGTAATATTTATTTATAACTGAAATAACACCTCGGCATTTTTACAGCGAAGCTGTATGTAGCTACCCTCTGGCAGTGGTTGATGCCCATCTGTCTACGCGTCACATTGACATGAAAAAGTGTTTATCTCCAGTTTCTCACGAATGCTCTGTGGCGCTGAACCTAATGCAGGTATCTTGGAAAAAAAAATCATACTGAAATTGGCCATTAGGACGACTCTATCATTACGCCAAGTTTCATTTACTTATCATAATTAGTTCACAGTGAAGTGTTACAGAATTCCCGTTCGTTGTCAATACGTGGCTGTCTACGGAGAGAGTATGGTTACAGAAAATGGCTGTAACTCTTGTTTTATCAAAACTGTCTCGAAACAAATCATACTGAAATTGGCTGCTAAGACAACTCTAACATTACACCGAGTTTTCATTTACTTTTCATAATTGCGTAGTTCACAGTGAAGTTGTAAATACTGTGGAATTCCTGTCTGCCATGCGGCGTACCTTGCACATTTCATTACTTCATAAAAGAATAACAATAAATCACCTCATAGTCAAAAAAATTATTCGTTGTCTGTGTCCTTCAACAACAACAACAACAACAACAACATATACATATACATAGATGTGTCAATTGAGGTAAAACACACTACATCTTTGCTGCTCATCCTTCTTCACAGGGTGGAAGGGCTGATGAATTTTTAATTTTTTTTTGTGTGTGTGTTCATGTACAAATTTACTTTCCATGACCATAAATAAAGGTGGTTAAGTTCTTTCTTTCTTTTTTCTTTTCATTTTTTAAAGGTGTAATGGTGTATGGTTTTTCTGTGTTTAAATGATTTCAGGTTTACTCACCCAAGAGATGCTGTCATATACTGGATGCTCTAGTTGCAGCACAGGATTAGAGCTTTAAAACGTGCTATGATTTAGCTGTGATATAAATATATGAATACAGTTAAACTCTTGATTCTGATGGCAAGTTGCAATGTTTTCTTTTCAGGCTACATGATGTTCTTCACAGTGAGAAAAAACTTACTCTTGTATTTGAGCACTGTGACCAAGACCTGAAGAAGTATTTTGACAGCCTCAATGGTGAAATTGACCTTGAAGTTGTTAAGGCAAGTACGCATACTGAACAAGGAGCAGTCCAATTGAATCAGTAGTCATATCAAGAAAAAGAGTGTGCGTTATTTCCCTGAATTCATTCAATCACTCCTTACATTTTTTCACAGAGTTCTTGCATAAGAAAGCCTTTGGTGCTTATCTAGACATGGGCATTATTGCAAGCAGTGTGGCGTCATTAGGTGTATTTTAAAGCCAGTAGCTTTCTTTGGCTGTTTTGCCTGTTTTCGTGAGTGGTGATTGGCGGCCAGACCTTCACTGCCAGTGCAAAGGCACTTGCTTTTGCACAACCCAATTGCGAGGCATATGAATTCATTGCCGAACTCCAACTAGCTCTTTCAGCTGCACGTGCTTTCGCGCAAAAGCATTGTGACGTCTTGAGGTTTAGATGCTGAGGTCGGTGGCGGCGCTGTATGGCGTTCCTCCGCTTCTTGGGCTGATGGTTGCTTAACATATTCATCAACGAAGTCTGCTGCATGTCTCTTGTTGCAATGCGGTGTTCTGTCTTGCCAGCTCATTGCAGCTTCACTTAAACCAACTCCTGCAGTGTATAGGATCTGCACAATATCAAAGCATGTGATTGGAGAAGTTTCTGGCCTTTGTGTGGTCGACAAGCAGAGAAGTAGAGCAAAGGTGCCCAGCCATTGTCGTGCCAGAGCTGCCACCACTCTGTCGTGATTCTGTTGTCACACCCTCTTAGTTGTATTGCCACCATCATGCTCGTTGTCGTCGTCACACTGTCATGTTGTCTACCAAAACAGGCCGATGATAATTTGTGCTGCCATCATCTCAGTGCCAGCCGTGTACTTTATAAGTATTACTAGTGCATCCGTTTTATTTCTACTGCACACATAAGCTATTTTCTTACTCTTACAATCATCTTTGGGAGTCTCTGCAACAAATTCTTTTTCTAACGTGATACTTCTGGTATGCACACAAAAGAAAAGGCTAATCACATTTTATGGTGGTTAAAACTGTGTTGTCACTGTCGTGAAATCCAATGTGATTTGCTTCACTGCAACTCACCAATGTCACACAAATGTTGCGCAGATATCCAAAAAATGGAAATGCTCAGCAGTGTTAGGTAGACTTTCATGTGACATGCTCTGTTGTGCATGTTAGAATGTTATACTGTTGATGTCCTTCCAGTGCCAACACCATTGTAGCATGTTGGGTGAGGTCTCCTGTCTGTAGTGAGCTCAATCCTTCAGCGATAGTAAAAACTAATACTAAACCATTTTTTATTGCTAAAATATTTTTCTCAAATGTTCATTTACACTTCTTTAGAAGGGTAAGGCCAATTATTAGCAGAGAAGAAAAGGTCAATGTTCCCTTTTTTTCCCTTATTGCCATGCTAAAGCTGGTGTTTCCTTGAAGTCAATGTGATGTTGAGAATTTCATAGTAATGCATAGTTCTTCTTCTGCCTCCCAGATTTTTTTTACTGAGAAAAAGTTTCCTAAAGCTTTCAGCTGAGTCTCAGCTTACTTTAATATGTGATAGCATCATCAGCCTATTTTATGTCCTATGTAGAACAAAGGCCTCTGCAAGCAAATGTCAATTACCCCTGTTTTGCACCAGCTGACACCATCCTGTGCCTGCAAATTTCCTAACTTTACCACACCACCTATGCCACATTTCATACATAGCAGGCAACATTACGAAGGCTAGAGATACTACTCTCACTTCTCACATTTGCAACTGAAAAATATTGCCTTGCACATAAAAGAACGATGTGGATTTACGTCATGTAATTTGAGGTACGCTAGGTCTCATACTTTTATGTCACAAAATATGACATGTATTACACGATAGGCATTCCAGATCAAACCCTATTTACCTCCAAATGAACAGAGTGACAATTATGTGTGACTACTGGGCACAGCGCAGTGTTGTGTTCATGACCAAAACGTACTATATCGCACACTGGAAGCACGAAAGTGCACAAATAATGCACGATTTGACGTAACCTTATGTCAACAAGTTGCAGTTGTAATATATGAAGTAGGTATTCCACAGAAAGGCATAGAGAAATTTGTGTAGTGAGACTACTATTACCCAATACTTGATTAGCTAGCGCAGCGTTGCTTGCTGTGCATGAAATTGAGTATAGGTCTTTGCTGTTCTCAATTACGCTTCCTTTCCCTTGGCACCTGTTCTGTAACTCTAATAGAGCACCGGTTATCTGCCTTACGCGTCACATGTCCAGCTCAACTCAGTTTTTTCCTCCTGATACAAACTAAAATAGTACTGGCTTCCCCATGTTTATTCTCTCATCCACAGTACTGTTTTCCTGTCTCTTAATGTTACACCTATCATTTTAGCGGGATCGAATCCCGGCCACGGCGGCTGCATTTCGATAGGGGCTAAATGCGAAAACACCCGGGTACTTAGATTTAGGTGCACGTTAAAGAACCCCAGGTGGTCGAAATTTCCGGAGTCCTCCACTACGGCGTTTCTCATAATCAGAAAGTGGTTTTGGCACGTAAAACCCCATAAATTTTTTTTTAACACCTATTATTTTTCATTCCATCGCTCATTTCACGGTTCTTCATTTCTTCTCAAGTTTTGTTGTTATGTAATGTAATGTAATCTCACTTTGTTCATAAGCAGTCACTACTAGGAAACTGCTGTGTGAATGCAAAAAAAGGAAAAGCACATATAGAAGACACTACGGTCACACAATCTTTATGAGTAGTCTTGTGCGCTGTCCTTTTCTTCACATCTGCACAGTAATTCCCTACCATAACCACGAACCAACCAGCCCCTCACAATGTTCATTTCAAGCTATAACTAGTTTGGCGCAGAGGCTGTCAAAATCTGTGTTTCTTCTAAAGTTATTCTCTTGTTATTCTTGTCCTGTTCCTAATCTTTCTCTTTTTATTCTTTCTTTCTTGTTTCTCTCTCTTTATATATATCTATATATAGATGTGTGTGTACTTTTACACCATATGTATATGGTGTAAAAGTATAACCTGTGTATGTTGGGTTGAAGTGAGGCATAACAACTTGTGCTAACCATGCTCACAATCCAGTTTCTATGATTTGTAAATTCACCCATTCTGATAACTGTAGTGCTTTAGGCCTCAAATTGAATGGTAGTGTTTGGGTAGTGTTCATCACTCATGAGTTGCCGTCATTTTGAAAACTTAAGCAGTGTCATGTATGAGGGATATCCATCTGTTTACATTTCTTTTATTGTGGCCAGTGGTTGTGCTGTTGATGAGATTTTATTCTGGCAATGCACAATAATCAAACTAATATACAGTTTTAGTTTAGCGTCCGCAACTATAGCGTACGCTATACGCTATAATATAGCGTACACTAAGCAGCGCACGTTTTCTACAATTTTATTTGGCCGGCGATATCTTCGGATCTCAGAGGCCATATGCCGTCGTTGCGGCTATTTCGGACCTTTAGCGACAGGTGGCGCTGACATCTCGAACGTTTCTTTCGTTAGGCTTCGACTCGTTCGAAACGAGAAGCGATCTCGAAAACACCACGAGGTTATCCATAATACTCTGTCGTCGAAGCGGCCTGAGACTAAGCGAAAGCCGTTTACACAGTCATTTGCTACGAACGAAGTGCATTTTACAAAAGCAACGCCAAATTCAATTCGAAGTGGGCAGCCGGGACCGCCGCCATGTTTCCCGCAAGCTCCGCAAACCCCGCAAAAACGCTAACGCTAACTCGTTTGCGTTGCGAACGCCCGCTATACCCGCTATTTCGTTTAGCGTTCAGCGCATGCGCAGTGACGCCCCGCTATTTTTTAGCGTACGCAATGGAATAGCGTACGCTATACTAAAACTGTCTAATGTGTGTTCTGTGTTTGCAGTCTTTTATGTTCCAGCTTCTTCGTGGCCTTGCATTCTGCCATAGCAATAATATCCTGCATAGAGACCTCAAGCCACAAAACCTTCTCATTAATAAGGTATTATATTTCACTTTTGCAACAATGACTTATGCATAAGTGTGCATGCCATAGCCCCATAATGGCTTTTCTTACGTTCTAATTGATTTATTGTTGCTATACACAATGCATCACTTACGTATTACTAATATTCTGAGTGAGCTAAGAGTATAAGTATTGTCCGTTGACTTTCATTCTCAGACAATAAAGAATAATAAAGCCCACAACTTAAAACCATCCTGAGACATATATAAAGGGTGGCAGGTAAACCTGCCTGGTCGTGAGGTTATACAATAGTATGTGAGCCAAATATTGCTCCTCTATTCACAGCAGAAAAGCTGTGTCTTCGATACACAAATGCTCCTTTCCTACATCTGTTTCAATACTTTATCTCTTGTTGCTTGACTTCTGTAGCTCTTGGGGCATCACGTGGGTCACTTCATGTGTAGTGCATCATGTCTGTAGTTTCAGAAAGAATAAACAGCTGTTGTTTATTCAACAACTTCCTTCAACATTACAAGGGGTTGGGTTGGAAGTGTGCAGAGCAGTAGAGAAAACAAAGCTAGCAAATGCAGCGAGGCATGTGCGTATGATCAATAGTATCGGCTTGGTTGCTCAAGAAAGATAAAGGGATGAAAGTGTATTGCAATGGTGTGTCATGGGGCAGAGCATTCTGATTGTTGCCTTTCTCCTACAGAGATTATGCTGATAGAGACAACAGCTCATGGAATACAAGTGTGGAAAAAGCTAAATGTTGCCACGAATACTCACTTTAGGTTTAGGCATTTACTTACTCATTAATATTGCATGTGCTTTCACTGAGCTATCAATATTTAGTTTCAGCTCTTTCGGTTGTTAATGCTCTGTGAATGTTATTGGTTCTAGCAAGGTGGGCCCATAGTTTGGCTTATACATATCCATATAACACATTATTTGATTGTGATGACCTACATTTGGCCACGGCGGCCGCATTTCGATGGGGGCGAAATGCGAAAACACCCGTGCACTTAGATTTAGGTGCATGTTAAAGAACCCCCGGTGGTCGAAATTTCCGGAGTCCTCCACTACGGCGTGCCTCATAATCAGAAAGTGGTTTTGACACGTAAAACCCCATAATTACAATTACAATTATTACGACCTACATTTGGCCAAAAACGCACCCATAAATATCACCCATCATGTCACACATAAATAAGGGGGTTGGGAGGGGTAGGCAACTGTTAGCTGTGGCATTTGATCTGACAATGGTTGACCGCACCCGCCGCTTTCGTCAAAGGCAATTTCAGTTCAGTGGCCACTAGCTGACCCAAATAATTAGCATTTTGCTTCACTATTCACGTGGTGCCAACTGTATGTGACAATATTCTTGCTGTCTAGTTGTGCAGGTCAGAATTAAGGGGTCTTTTGCAGTTAAAGCACTCCTTGACATTGGGCAGCATGCCTGCATTCGAAAACATTTACACCTATTTTTAACAACCTGTAGACAACTAACTTCTGTCTTTGATTCTACTTTTAGAGTAGTTAGAATAATGAGATAAGATGGCTTTGATGGTAGCCGAGCGTTAATTTTGAATATATTCACCGACTAACACTCTTGGAAAACTCTTCTAGGAGGTGCTTTCTGACTAAATTTGTGCAAAAAATTTGTGTAAGCAAAATATCGGACATGTGTATTACTAAAAAAACACGGATAAACGTAAAGCGAAAGTGCGCAGTTCTCACAGTAATAACTGAAAACATGAAAGACCCGCCGTGGTGGCTTAGCAGCTATGGTGTTACGCTGCAAAGCACGAGGCTGCGGGATCAAATCTCAGCCAGAGCGGCCGCGTTTCGATGTGGGCGAAATGCAAAAATGCCTGTGTTCTGGGTATTAGGTGTGTGTTCAAGAACACCAGGCAGTCAAAATTAATCGGGAGTGCCCTACTACAGCATGCCTCATAGTAAGATTTGCGTTTTGGCACATGAAACCCCAGGATCAATTTTTTTCTCTTTAAATGTAAAAGGCCATTTGTATTGGTCTGACGCTCTTGGCAACTTTTTCTTTCAGAATGGAGAACTAAAGTTAGCCGACTTTGGTCTAGCAAGGGCGTTTGGAATTCCAGTTAGGTGCTACTCAGCTGAGGTAACTATATTTTCACTTGCAGTAGTCGTTGAAAGGTACTTAAAGTAGTGAGCAGATAAATAGGCTTTTTCAACATCTAGGTGGTCACGCTTTGGTATCGGCCACCAGATGTTCTGTTTGGGGCCAAGCTCTACACAACATCCATTGACATGTGGTCTGCTGGCTGCATTTTTGCAGGTTGGTCTGTTTTTTTCTCATTAGTATGTATTTGCTTATTTCTTAGCATTTGTGGTATTCTGTTCATCATTGAAGCAATGTGGTTTCACACAGATGATAGTGTAACTTGCAAAACCGTGGAACACACTATTGCTTTAAGTGAATATTTCATATATAGACATAGCACATTGGACGAGAGTTTCATTATTGCATTTGTTCGACCTAAGAAGTCCCCAGAGAGAAATTTGGAGATATTTTGCTGGGAAATCTTACCTCTGTTGCGCCTCAAAATGTGGCTTTGCATAAATACTAAAGAGGGCAATGTACTTTGCTTCATTGGCCACCTAAACTTCCGTCCGAACGGGATCGTAGTTGCTGACACATAGTCTGAAATGGCGAAGCGTCAGTTTTTTGCCGTCAGTGGTTGGCCACTGGGGCGGACGTAACATCAGGCTTGCCACTTCGCAGTGTATGTTCAGTACTCTGTCAGCGCCATGGCTGTCGGCGACGGGAGGTGTATGTGCCGCATGGGCATGCTCTGTGTGTGCCGGCCAGCCGTGAATAAGAACTTCAATATAACTTGCAAATGATTATTTTACAATGAAATGAATTGGCAGTAACAATGTGTCATTATGCATTGGTCTGCGGCTGCTAAAGCAGCATCTACTTAATACCTCATCCCCACCCCCTTCCCCCCGTGTTTTGAGCTGGCTCGTTTTGCCCCCTTGGCAGGGAACCTCTGTGTCAGGCGTGGTGATGAAGCATAGGTAAAGAACAATTATTGCAGAAATCAATTCCAAAGTATTTATGCCCTGTCATGTAGTGCAGCTCAACTAGGGACAAACGAAGCAAAGCATGTTCTCCTCCGTGGTACACTAGTGATTAGGGAAATGCACATTCTAACAAGTGAAAGTTCCCAGATGAATCTCTCGCAACTCACGCGTGCGCATGATACTCAGTCAAATACGAAAAAGAAGGGGTCTCCAGCACATCGGCAAGAAAGGAGGCTGCTTTGATATGGGGTACGAACTGACATCTGTATACAAAGTTTAAAGGCAAATTGCAACAAAAATTTTGGACTGCATAAAAAGTGTAGTTTCAGGTAGTGTAGAGATACAGAGGAGGTTCCATGCACAATTTGACATCTGAAATATCATGCAGCAGAAGTGTCCGGAAAAAGCTAGAAAAAATAGGTGTTTTTGATACCAAAACTGAGGGGAAAAAGATGCTGCTATTACCGCTTGCCGAGAATGACGCATGACCTAGACTGCATGGCTCCTCGGTGTTACCTTCACGATAAGGCTGCACCTGCACCCATGGCACACTGAAACATCTCTAAAGCAATGTGCTGGGACTTGGGTTATGGTGCCAAACACCAGGTGCAAGCGTCATCCGCTTCGGTTCTGTTCAGAGGCTGCTAAGAAGGAAACTATATCATTATCAGCCCTGAGGCTCTGCCAAGGTTGCTTCAGTAGTACACTATACTATTCATTTATAACAAATTTAGCCAGAGTGAAACTTTGTTGCAGTTGGCTTTTAGAAGTTCAGATAGGACATGCCAAGGGAAACCATACAGCACTGATATGTATCTGCTCTCAGATTATTCGTATGCCTTGGTTTTCCCACATCATGTCAGCTGAAGTTTTCTCTCTTTTCCTTCGTGCGGTGGGCATCATAAAATTTTTTTCAAGGTTGGCGCCTGTATTGCTTTGTGAGCATCAGTGCACCCAAATGTAACTTCACAAGTTCTTATACAATGTAATGATCACGTAGCTGCTCTCAACATTGCTTAGCATCTCAGTTTGAACCTTGTAGCATGCATATACATGCCAACCTTTATAATTTTATCGTAAAATGCCTCATTTCCAGAGCTTGTTTACAGTATATTGATGCAAATAATTTTATGATTTTTCATTTGCACTTTGTTTAGGCCAAAACTTTTTCTTAAAGAATGCAGGTACTGTTGCTGACGAATTCTTTACAGCGTAACTAAGCAGCAATACTGCCTCATAGAACCAACATATTACAGCAACCAAAATGTCAGCTGCCTACGTGAACATTTCGTGAATAAACTTTATAAGCATTTCTATTTGTAGTCCAGATCATTATTGCTGCCACTATAGAGCAGAGGCCGTGTTCACAGCGTCCATATAAAACAAAGTCTGCAAATCTTTAACAAGCAGTCAACATCTTGCGTAATAATTTGTAGCATTTTTCATCATATTTTAGTATTTCTTGCCTTCAACTGCAGTATTTCCCAAATTATAATGTTGGCAGATGGGCATACAGCTTGTGATACTGATCTGTTTGGTAAGGAATGTTCACCACTTTTTGTATTCAAGCCTGCTTATTTCTAAGTACCACATGCATTTATGTTGTGATAGAAGCCTGCCACATTTTAAAGATAAATTCCATTTGGCATCATTCTAAATGCTGTTTAATACAAATTGATCTGAAATTTTTGGCTGGCTTTTGCTCTTTTCATGGTAGTATTTGAAACTGCTTGATTCTAAAAAGAGGATTAGTTAAGGCAAACCTGATACATATAAGGACTACTGATCACATATTGCGATTTTGCCTGAGATTTCTTATAGCTCTAGTTAATACTGTCTCAAAGAGCCCATCACCAAATTTGGGCATTGCAAAACAACAATAGTAGTGCGTAGATAGCACATTGATGATCATGTCTGCAAAGAGTTCCACCAATTTACAGCATGAAAGCAGCTAAAAATTCAAACAAAAGCTTGCACGCTATTCTCCTCAAAGGAAGTGCTCTAGCTGCGAAAGAGATGGCGCCATGCGCAGGGCACTTCTGCATTGCATGCATGCTGTTCAATAGCCAGCCAGTTGCAGCCAGTAGCAGCCAGTAGCCCATCGATAGCCAGCCAGCTACAGCAGGAACAACTTGGGGATTCCTGTGAAATGCAAAGTATGTAGAACCAAATACACTATGCAGCCACTGCTACTACCAAACTCCTTTAAAAAATTCTTACAAAATAATGCTTTCTGCATGACCCTTTATGTCTAGTGTATTACCGAAATTTCTGACTGAGCCTAGTGAAGGATCCTTTAATGGGTGTATATCTTGCAGCAAGCTTGGACTGCATACTCTCCCATATAGTGAAAAAGGTTTTCATTCATTACACTGCTCTCTCTCTCTCTCTCTCTTTTTTCAGAGCTTGCGAATGCAGGAAGGCCACTTTTTCCTGGGAGTGACGTTGATGATCAACTAAAACGGATATTCAAATATCCTTCAAGGTTACTAGATTACCAAAACACGTTGCAGGGCTAGTTGGTGATGCATTATTTTTCTTTCTTACAAAAGTAATCCAGCGCTACTTTTTAAGATGAGGACACAGAAAGACTTTACAGGATGGGGCACTGCCTGCCAAGTCTTTCTGTGCCCTCATCTAAAAAAAGTAGCGCTGGATTACTTTCGCAAGAAAGAAAAACAAGGTTACTAGAGCTGTTTCATTTTACGTTACCAGAGTGTGTAGCTGTATTTATAAAGAATTCTTCTCGCACAATTCAGTTATTATTATTATTATTATTATTATTATTATTATTATTATTATTGTTGTTGTTGTTGTTGTTGTTGTTGTTGTTGTTGTTGTTGTTGTTGTTGTTGTTGTTGTTGTTGTTGTTGTTGTTGTTGTTGTTGTTATTTCATTCATTCATGTGTACTTTCAGTACTGTGTGGCATGGTAGTATACTTGCTCATAATATGTCCAAAGTGCTCATTGCCGAATGCTAGACTGTCTTGATCGTAGTGCTCTGTAAAAACACAGGGATCATTATCATCCCAGTCACGTCTACTTTACTGCCAGACAAGGATTCTTCCAAAGATCTAAAGTTTTCTGTCCTACTTCAACCGAATCCACCGAGTGCCATACATAACTTCATATGATTTGCTGGCACCCTCAGCCGTTTGTTTACAAAGGCATGTTGTCTATCTTCACAAAAAGTCTACAAAAGCAGTGCGCCTTCAATCTTTTATTTTGTTTATTTAGCTGAAATGTCTCTCTCCCTGCCTACTCTTCTGTTTAATTGTGCATGGCCTCAAATGCTGTCCTGGCTGGTTCTTTATTGCGAGTCATTCTCTTGGCATGAGCTTTTGCATGCATTGCTATGAACTTGTTTAAATGTTCTGTGACAGTGGTAATGTGATACGTAACGAAAGAAACAAATCAGTCTGGAAGAAAATGCTTGGTCACTGCACTTAGGAGGACTTCTATATACAGCATGTATAAAATCTGCTTCTGGTTTTTATGCATCTATGATGCAAATGAATTATGTTTAACATTATAGTTAAATCAAGTAGTAGCCTCCTTGACAAGTGATACGCTCTTGGGAACACCGACTGAAGATACGTGGCCAGGGATGACACAGCTACCAGATTACAAGGTAAAAAAAAAAGAACATTTCTATTCTCTAGATTTTCTTAGTGTGACTCTTCAGTTTTTTTCATCTCAGTCATCAGTAACCAAATGAGCACAGTATGTTAATCTTAAACCGTTCTCTGTTAGCCTTGTGGCATCAGCTATGACTCTTCTTGTTTTCTTCTGAGATGTTGCTTTCTGTGTTCAAAAGGAAGGCCATCTGCACTTTTAGTGAGCCTGTGTAGGTTATGTGTTTATAACATTCTGATGTAAATATATATACTATATGTCATCACAGGAACATCACACACAAAATGAAGCACATGGAAAGAACATGACCTATGGCACAGCACTTTGCTGTGTCTTTTCATTTCCTGTGTTTTGTGCACTTTTTGTGTTAACACATAGCAAATTGCCTGTCCGAACAACCTTGTTCATGCTCTGTATGTTCAGAAAGGCTTTCCTCCCTAAATTTGCAATGTCTGTACACATCCTTGAAAGCCTTGAAAACCCTTGAAGTTGAAAAGAAAGACTCAAGGGCCCTTAAAACTCCATCAAAATAAATGTGCTGTGCGAATTCCTTGAAAACTGAAGTTCAGGGTGAATTTCAGGGATATGTAAGGACACACATCATCATCATACAAGATGTGACATACACACAGTATTGTTCCCATTGATGTCATAGTGTGGATTAGGTGCCAGCTTGCCCGTAGGAATGGTGGAGACCAGGCAATGATGCTGAAAGCAGGAGAGACAAAAGATGTGTAGTATTTACAATGTATTTACATGGTAGTGTGTGGAATCTCGAAGGTGCTCTCGAGCTAGTCTCCGGAGCCAGGTCTAGCAATGGACCTTCTGGCCTTAAAAATGTCCGTGCGGTGGGTTCATCTGTGAGTAACCAATCATCCATTGAGGAGACCCCCACTGCAGCATGCGTCATAATCGAACTGGGGGGGGGGGGGGGGGGGCATGTAAAACCGCAGATTTTTTTTCTTTTTTTTAACGTTTGTGACCCCAGCTTGTGATGAGGTTGTATTACAAAGCATTAGCACTTAGGACACACACCTGTCTCCAGAATAATAAAGTGGCCGGGTGCACAGAGTTCGGACCTGTTAATGCCAACATACAAGCACGTGGCTAACAGTATTGTCCACTCGTTATGCTGTGCACGCTCTGTATCCTATCAGCACTAATGGTGAAGGTACAAGCATGTGACACAAAATTCTCGTACCCTTTGTTGGGTGCATTGATCCTATGCAACACATAAATATCACCGTTAGCCAAACCAGTTTGCTTTCATCAAGCAGGCACATACTTATGATTCAGAAATCCTGAGTTGCCTGTGCTGTTGGCTGCGTTGATTAGTTCCTGTGCCTGAGCATCTGTATGCTTCTATGGCATGCAACAGCCGCTATTCATATCCTTTCTATGGTGGATATTGCCCAAAAGTGGGTGCCAGATTTTAGTGGCATGCATTTATAGTCTCGCCATTAGGGTGATGCCGCTTTGAAGGTTGCCATGACATTGTATATTTTGACTGCATCTTGCAAGTCTAGTTAGTCGCTTACTAGTCAAATGGGTCTATATTGCATTCTAGTGAAATCAATGACTCAGCCTAACAGGCTTTGGGAACTTTTTTTTGAAGCCAAGCTACCTTTCTTTTTCTTTTTTAAAGATCTTTTTATTAATAGTGAGTGTAGCTTTTCCTGCCATTTCACATTGTCCCACTTCAGAATAAAATTCTCTGTATGTCATATAAGAAAGTACCTTGAAGCCTGTGGCACTCCTCTGACATGCTGCATGGTGCTGAAGTCTCAATGCAAATTTCAACTAATAACAGTTTGGCCTGCATGTTCTTCAGCAATCACCAGCCTTTTTCCACCAAATAAATGAAGATAGAGTTCTGAAAGGCAACTTGACCAGTCTACACTGATTTACTTTTGCTCTTAATCGACTCTTAATATGTAGTGATTATTACTAACATTACTCTCATTGTACAACATAGTGGATAACCTGCAATTGCGTTTTTTTTTGTTTTTTTTTTGCCAATCTGTCGCTCATTACTTGCTCTTTCCGCCTTTCTCTCCGGCAGTCGTTCCCGCTGTACCACCCAACAACCAGCTTTGCACAAGTGGTCCCGAAGTTGAGCTGCAGAGGGCGAGACCTACTGCAGGTTCGTGTTAAGCATGTTGAGTAAAGTCAACTATTGCACTACTTGCTATCCAAGCAGCTATGTTGTTATGTTTGTTTATTATGTTGTGTTTTAGTATGTTGTATGCTAGATTACACACTCATTGTATGAACATTAGGTGTGTTGATCATACTTTTGTTTATGAGTGTGTTGATATTGTTTGAAGTTTTACTCTTTCAGAGGTGGTTTAGTGGAGTGCCTATGAGAGCCAATAATCTAATATTTGTGTATTCACTACAGACTTGCCTACTTTTGCAGATTTGTATTGTTCCTGCGTGCCAATACCCTCCACGATAGCTTAGCAACTACGATGTTGCACTGCTAAGCTTGTGGTATTACTAGTGAGCATAGCTTTCCCTGCCATTTCACATTGTCCCACTTAAGATTAAAATTATCAGCACAAGCTCACAGCTGTCGCTGTTAAGCTTTTGGTAGCAGACGAAAGAAAGAAAACATTGGTTCAATGCCTCGGAGAGACAGAATAAACATCATTATTGAGCACCCGGTGCAATGTCTTTTGGGTCCAGGACAGCCCTGGTGGCATGGATCATCAACATAATTTGAAACACAAACAGATAAAAGTTGATCAAAATGGCTGTTACGCATAAATGCATGGTAAGGTAATTTATAGCTGCCCTATAGCTGCTTTCTAAACATTATTTTGTCCCAAATGTGCATTTTTGAGTTTGGTTTAAGTGACTGTTGCAAATGCAGACAATCCTGGAAATGCAAGAATACTAGCTAGCCCTTCTCAATTTTTTCATGTTTGAATTTACGCTGGTAGTACATCAATCTCCATCGCACATAGATTTTGCATTCCATAATGCTATTCTGTCTTGCCAGCAGTGTGAGTCTGAGCTTAATGCTCTGGAAATTATGACTGGAACTTGACACACAGGAAAGTTAGTTATCTAAATGTCAACCTTTCCTAATTATGGAAGATCTTCCCTTGCAAGGTGTAGAATTAAGTTTTTTGAGATACAGCTCTTTAATGCATACAGTTGCATTGTTTTTACATTTTTGCAACTACTCTATTATTGTTGTGCATAGCTAGTGCTGAAAAAGGTTGTTTAGTATATTGTTTGATAATGGCCTTTTATTGATGGCTTGTGGCAGCACAGAAACTTTTAGACCATGTCAATTGAATTAATTTCACTGCCATCAGAACTTGTCAAGAAACATTGTGTACACTTCTTTTTCTACTGTTACTTCTGCTGTGGCTGCAACGTATCAACAGTGGCCATTTCACTACAAGGTGCCATGGATGCTAAATTTTTCTGCTATATATAGTACCACGTAGGATATTCTTTTGTGCCATGCTGGTCATCATGAACAGCCATTGTTGTATGTCAACATGAGCATGGTTTCTTATCCCAAAACTAGCCGCTCAAGCGGTGCAGCATGGATAGCTGGATTTAATTTCATCAACACAACTTGATACCACTCTCGCAAACCATTTCTCTTTTCATAATTTTGTGCAGCTGTGTTGTGCTGCTGAATGTGTGTGAAGAACGACGGGCTGCTCCTGTCATTGAAAATGTTATGTTGTAGGCACAGCTATGACACAGTTGTGTTGTAGACAATGTTATAAAAAAAACACATAGGCTGACCATAAATCGTAACATAATTGCGGTTCAAAAGTTGTGTGGTCATTTACGTACTTATTTAATCTTGCTCTCTTGGGATTGGCTTCAAGTTCTTCAAAGCCCCTTCATTGCCATCTGGCAACACTTTGGACTCGTGGAGGCCAATTTAAGAATGCATGGGTTTATTAAAAAAAAGTAGGATAGAATGTCTGTATTAGCGGCTGATTCGTATTGGCTCGCTCGCTTTTCCCTTTTCATCTCTGTGCACTCTTCTAAACACCCTTGCGAATTAGGATGGTGCCCTTATTTTAGCTCTCCTCACTCAAATTCTACCAATCATTTCTTATAAATGCCATGTCTTCTCTAAGTAGGCGGGACAATCAACAATCCACACTCTGATTGCCCCTTTCTTCAGTCCGGTTTTTGTGACACACACCCGACACTTAAAGTAATGCCACATGACCCTCTTACCTGAAGTTCAAGCACTTCGGTGCAGCTGGCCCTGTGCAGTGGTGTGCCATGCAAACACATAAATCGCCCCACCATCTACTAACCTCAGAGCTGCCGCAGAATCTTGCCCCCATGCGACGATGCTGCCAGATCTCTCGTTACATACATACGCTTGCTTGACAGCATGAACTGCGTATGTATCTCCCACACCACAACGGGAATGCCGCCACCCCCAGCAGTACCTGTGTGTGTGTGTTAGCCCACAAGAACATGCCCATAAGCCACTGAGTGACATGCGTCTAGTGAGGTGCCTGCATTGCCTCCTGTTGCATATGCTTGTCCATAAAGTGTCCATATATCTTGGGCACCGCAGTGGAAGTATCTCCAGGGGTCCCCATCTCGAAGAGCAGTGTATTTCTAAGAACTCAAATGATGTGCCCTTGGCTGCAAAAAAATAAACAACCTGCCCGAATGTCATGTGTGTGGCCCCTGGATCCTAATGCGCTTGCGTTCAGTGCATGCAAAGCTGATTATGTCAGCAACTTAACTGATACACATGTTGAAAATATGTTGCACACAAGTCGCACACCAAGCGTTGCAGCGGGAGAGAGAAGATGGTGTGCTTCAGGGATATGTATTCTCTATGCTACCAAAACTGAGGTAGCCAGGGAATGCCAGCTCCAACAAAAGAAATGGCCAATGAGTTGCACAAAAATAAAACAGCTCAAGAGAGGGACACCAGAATAACTTCTTCTTGGGCGAGTTGGTGTTTGCTTAACATGGGGGGGATCTCAGCAGCACAAAAACTCGAAAATGAAATGCATTCATTTTTCTAGTTTTTGCCCTACTAAGATCATGTTAAGAGGGACTCCCCGTGGAATAAAGTGTGTGTGTGCACCTTGCTGTATGAAATGCTCATGCAATAACTTAGACAATCATCATAGATTGGTTCTGCTTGAATTCTTTTCTTTTGACATCTATCTTGTGGCTACATTGCATTCCCTCAATTTCCAGAAACTTCTAGTCTGCAATCCAGCCATGCGGCTCTCGGCAGAAGAGGCGATGCAGCACCCTTACTTCAGTGACCTCCCAACCTCCATTAGGAACGGCTGATCATCTAGGCATCAGTGCATTGTGGTAACCGGTCTTAAGGCACTGTCTGCTACCGTTTCACTTCATTTGTTTCATTTGAATTCAGTAATGTATATACACTCAACATCACAGCTATCATTTCAGTGTTACTACGTTATCATTTCTTGTCTTTAAGTGTCTTTTCTCAATGGAAGTTGAGTATTGGAATGGTCGTAGTAGAATCGATTAATTCAACAAGTACGTACCTGATCAATGATAGGAATTTGATCGAACAATCAACCTCGGGCAACTCGAAATTAAATGTACTAAGCCGTGTGGGGATATTCCTTCCCGTGCCTAATCCATTTAAAGTTAATTTAGTGAAGCTACGGTGTGATTGTGATTTCATAAGTGTGGTGTGGTAGTGCTGTTGGAGATGTACGTTTACGAACTGTGAGTGCAATTCTTTTGTTGTTAAATCAGTAGCTGAGCATTGCGAAGTGCACTCTGGTATTTGCGCACACTGCTGAGACAGTGCCTGTCAATTCCAGGGTGCGTGCTGAGAGTGGGATAAAGCTTTTGACAACACCGACTGTCGGGTAAACTTTGGTCCTTGATGGTACAGACATTGTATCTCAGGTTGATGCTGTTTGTCCAACTCTAATTTTATGAACATTAATGCATGCTTTATAAAAATGCTGCATTCTTTTGATTGCTGTGCATTGCTATCTTCTAAAACAGTTCGCACATGTGCGAACTATTCTACGGAGCTTTAATGTCGTATAACTCGCCAGATTAGGCTGCACAAGCTGTTATTAACAATGAGTTTGAATACATGAGGCTGTGTTGTTACGAACCACTTGCATTAGTGCACTTGCATGATATATTAAAACGTGTCATGTGATATTTTTATGTTAAGCTGTTCGGCAAAGAAGCAAAGGATGTGTTGCTCGTGGCTAGGAAGACCAAGAAAATGTAGGCACGAAAGTAGCGCAAGGTGCTTGTTGTTCAGGAACAGTGGTTTTTGCATATTCCCATATGCCTGCGATACTGACAAGGAGAATAAAAGTGACTTTTGACAGCCACAAATGGTTTGATGTTCACATCTTGACGAGTTGTTATGTTTGACTATCAAACATAACATGGCTGTGTGTTTTGGGGAAATGCTCAGAAAGATCACTTTCATTGGAATAGTTTAGTCTTGCTACATGCATTAAAAGTAGCTTGTGGCTTTTATGTCTAAATGACAGAATTTCTGTGTTGGTATATGTTTGAAAGGTGCACTAAAAAGAAAGAAATTATTTGAGCTGCAGGGCTCACTTTAGAAATTTTTGAGGGGTTGAAATCTTGCGACCAGGGTGGAAGTACACAAGCAACTAGGCTGTCTTTCTTTTCTTCCTTTTTTTTAATGACCATTCTGTTATCTTGAATTGTACACTCACCAATTTTACATGTTGGGCACATTAACGAAAGATATGCAAGCCAGCAAATATTGCTAGGACGAGGAAATGCCCAGCTCACCGCTGTCGAAATGTGTGCAAAAAGCACGCCGATGATTCAAATCCGAGTCGGGTAACAGGAATGCTCCCTGTGTCCACGTCGCAGCACTACCGAATCGCACGCTAGTATTTCCTCTTTTCCTTCGCTTCTTTTGTTTGCTTTTTCATAGCAGAATACAGCGCTGCAGCTATCTAAAGCATGATCCTTCATGCTTTGTTTACACTTAAAGAAGGTAAATTTAGGAGTACAGAAGGTACGCAGGTCTTGTAGAAAAAGTGAGGCCCATAAACAGATGTGCCTGCAGGACCAACCTGCTGCACCCAATAAATCTCCCCTACTATTTACAATGGTTTTGAAATGGCAGTGTTGCATCTACCACAGGGCGTCAACGGAAAGCTGTGCACTCCACAGTGCCATGGCACATTCCGATCCCCAATTTCCTACCTATTTTGTTGACAGCACACTAGAAATGGTGACGCGATTTTCGTAACTTCTACTTGACATTTCTTTTTAATGCATTTTCACATGTGATAAAGAAACCCCTGAGGACGATGGGAAAGAAAGAAGAAAAAAACTGTAATTAAAGGGCTGGGCAGTAAACCACAACGATGAGCAGCATTTCCTCAGCCACTTCTCGTGGGGAGAACCCCGAGCTGTATTAGTTGTCCATTATTACCATTATTACCATTAGGCATGGTAAGCCAGAAGAGATGCAAAAACCAGAGATAGGTGGTGACATTGTCTTCAAGTTCCTGCACCAGCTTGTGACGTCATGGATTTTGATGGTGTCTGCTTGGGCTTAAGTTCTTATTGGCATATATTGACTTAAATGTTTCCCAAAAGAGGCAAGGACTGAACTTGGCAAATTCAAGAACTTTTACTAAGCCACATTGGCCCTGATACAAAATCTATGACGTCACACTGACATACCGGCGCTGGAGTTTCAGCCCTAAATTTTAAAAATTTTAACTTTAGCCTCCATTTTCTCATGTAATAACCTATTACCACAAAATTATTGAAAATATAAATTTGAAAGAATTCTTTAACAGCATAAACTGTTTTTTTTTTCTGTTTTTTTAGTGTCCATTTGAAAGCAGCTTCGGGCTTTTATGTCTAAATGACAATGTTTGTGCTTCACTATAGATGAGACCACCCTATTTTTCCTAGGAAGGATGTGTAACTTCACTGATCTAATAAACGATATATCATTCTTTGTACAGCATGCAGGGGATTGTCTTTTTTTTTTTTTTCCAGCTGCCCTTCAGTGGTAGCAAAGCCTTCGCTGTCATTTTGTCTGTGCACTTGCAAGTAAAAGTGGTAATAATGTTTTATTATGGTTGTCTTGAAGTTCTTTGCTTTCTGTTCACTCTTAAAAACGAGTCACTAAGAGTCTGTAACATTGCACTCGAATTCCTGAAAAGGTTCTGCGACTATACATTTCTTGGCAGCAACTGTCCAAGGCTTGTTAAGTGACAACTATTAAGATGTAATTGTTTTCACAGAAGTATTGAAACATGATTTGGTTGGAATTAATTTAAGCTGGCAAACTTGGTGCACCTCTCCTGTTGGGAAAAGGACCCTCTGCAGAAAGAAGACTATGAAATTAGTGGTGTCACAAAATGACATTATTACGGCAATTTGGATGCGAGATGAATTGAGAAAGGGGCTTTCAAACTTTACTCTTTTGTTACCACTGGGGATATGCTCATTTCCAGTGCTTTTATGTTCTAACATTTTTTTTTTTCAAGATGTAGTAGCCCCATCAGGTAATGTGGTAAATGATAGTGTAGCCTGATCACTGGTGTTTTGAATGGATGTATAGCAGTAATAATTTGTCAGACAATTTTTGAGAATTGTTATGTGAAACTTCAAAGAAGTGCCTCAAAGAATGCAATTGAAAGTACTAATAATTTGCTATCTTTAGTATAAGTACTGCAAGTAAAGATAATTTGAAGGATACATAATATGCACCCGGTTCCCTACTTTTGTAAGCCAGATCGCATAAAAAAATTAATGAGGATTTGTTGGCATCAATACTAACCATAGTAGTGCCCACACTATACGGGAAAGCAGTATCTTTGCAAATGTGAAAAGAGGTAAGTTCCTATTGTACATAGAGCATTTGTTTTTACTCATACCAGCAGGCACCTGATTAGTTTATTTCTTCAGGTTCATGAAGCAATGGTTGTCAGGTCAGGGAGCATGGAGAAGCCTCCTCATGCATGATTATTGCATTCGATCAGCTTTTCTGTGCAAGCAACGTGGTCTAGTGTGCATGCAACTAGTGGTGTAGCCTCCTCAGGCTTTGTTCAGTCCCTGCGCAACGCTGTACAGTAATATGGAGTATTGCACACTATTGTATAATAATAAGGGCACTTTCACAGGTGGTGTTTGCAGTGTAACATTAGACAGCTAGTCGAGCTTTGGTGGAAGGTTGGTCTGAAAGAGACTCTGCTCTTGCACAAGTGAAAACCCCACACGATGGGAAGAGTTGCTCTTAATAATTTTTAGGTACACTGTCGAAGTGCTGATGGATAAAAGCAACCTATGATGGGAAAAATACAATTGCACTTGACATTAGCCGAATACAATTATCAAAATAACATGCACTCATGAGCATCTACCATTTGAGACATCGTTAAAACAGCTTTATGTCGGGCTGAAAAATTGGCAACTCGAGAGAAGCTTCTGTCTTCACTGCTGCGGCCATTTGAAAATTATGTTGCCAAGTCGACCAAAGCACAAATTTTGAGTCTTTATTGAAGTGCTAGGAGCACTGGAGGCTGGTTCCGACGAAATTCATTAGTTGAAGTTTTATTTTTACAGACTACCCAATCTGCAAAAAATTGTAAAATCAGAGAAATAGTTGAAGTTCTGTCATTATAGTTTCATTTGTTGGGGACTATAGTACATGCAGTACCAATGCACAAGCATGTGGATACACAACCCGACTGTTGCCCAACATGCAATTTCAGCAGTGCAGTTTCCACCATTCATATGTAGCAGTGCTCCGAGGTAGATGTATTCCTTAGTCTCTGTTCATTGCAGATACTAGCTTGCAGACACTTGGGGAAAGCTTATCTCACTTCCTTATCACAGCATGGAGAAAGAAGCTGAGATTGTCTTGGAGACAGTTTGCTGGGGCTGGACACTGTTTTCACACAGTATATGGCTTCTCACATAACTGCAGGAGAGTACATGCATGCAGCCATACATTGTCTTGTTCTCAACTTCCGCAGTTCTGTTGGGAATAAGTGGACAGAGACTGCACAGATTTTGTACATTATAGTGGCTGCGATGATTTGAATGCAAATTTATGAACACTCTGACACATCCGACTGCAGTTGTACCAAGATTTAGGCCTGTGCGGTTGAAATTTAAATTGTAGGTCACTTCCAATTTTCACAAATAGTTCTGCATTGGCTGCATCCAATTTGCTTACTTTCTGCTTCCCAGGCAGCCCAAACAAATATTTCCTTGGCAATAGTTGCAGCACACTCATTTCGAGACTTTAAAATGTCACCATTAAATGTGTTACAGGCCAAATTATACTGATGGACAGCTTTCCTCTCATGGAGATATGCGAGTCTGCGAAGTGCTCAGGTATGCTCATCTTGTTGAAACAGTTCAGGAGTGTCTGAAACAGTGCATTAGGGACAACTTAATTCCCCGAAATTATGCACACAATATTTTGTAGCCGATAGTGTCAATCTAAAAAACACCTACTAGATTGCATTACTGCTGATGTAGAGAAGGATTTCCGTAGTTCATTTCACTGTAGTTCCTCACAAGAGGATGAAATGTTGACTGAATTCGCTAGGTTATTGGCAAAGCCCAGTGTATGGTTTTACACCAATTTTGCACTGAAAGATAGCTATGCAACATCACAGTGCCAGATGACCCTGGTTTTGATTCTTTATTTGCACGAGACTGGCAAAGAAAATAAATGAGTCTGGTCATAGTGAAGAAGCACATACCTGGTCTATATGAAAGTAAAATATTCACCATAGCACATCGCAGTCACAGTATATGGTATGCGACAAATCTGGCATGTGGCGCTTTTGAATGCTTGCATCATGACTCCCGCTTTGGTTTACTGAAATGGCGAGTACAGAACTAATTCCCCGATGAAAGGTGGTATATAAGAGGCCACACAAGTACATGCTTGGTCAGAGTAGCTGGGATAAAAGGGGAACTTGAGATAACGTCATAGATTCATCCCTGAGTAACTATTTCGACGGCACACTGTCATGAA
The DNA here is from genome assembly GCF_050947875.1 of Dermacentor variabilis. Taxonomy (NCBI): domain Eukaryota; kingdom Metazoa; phylum Arthropoda; class Arachnida; order Ixodida; family Ixodidae; genus Dermacentor; species Dermacentor variabilis. Next base: position 84,189,642 of record NC_134569.1, read on the forward strand.
ACAACAGGTAAAGCACGTCACTTAACTGCAATGGGGCACGTGTGCATAATTAACCTGTTGTACACCAACATCAATTTGGTGATAAATGAACAAAGATGTGCCCTAGTGACGCGAGTAAGGGTGGTAAAGCCACGCCCTCGCGAATTCAAGCAGCCTTGCACTGTCATTCAGTTTGTGGGATGGTAGACGGTGGATCGAGAGGCGTGCACGACGTACACGTCGAACCCTGCACTGAACCCAGCAGGACCCTTGTGGCAACGGCGCAACATCTCAGCCGACATAGCCTTGTTCAGCTCCTGCTTCTCGCAGTCGGGCACGCCGTCCGTCACGGGCAGCAAGGCTAAAATGGAACCTGCGCAAAAGCAAGACGATTAGTGAATGTTAAAAAATTAACATCGCAGGGAGCACAGTTTTTTTTTACGCACTATGGAGTAAAGTCGTGTACCTCAGCAATAATAGTCATATATTTTCAGTACACTTCATTTGTTTAACCCACTTTGCTACCGAAAAAGCGACTGCTGCCGTTACAAGAGGTTTTATTAGCCAAAGCAGACGCAAAGAAAGTCACCATTTCACTCGAAAGGCGAAGCATCGATTGCGGTGGCAAATTAGTGAACAGCTATACGAATTAAGGATAGTAGTTTTATCGGCCACATAAACTTGTAAACATAGGCATACTAACTAAATTAACAAGCATGCTGTCACGCGTGCACAAGCAAACATGAACACATCTCACTTGCTTTTAAAACGCAGGAGTGAGGAAGCACGGCAGCAGCAGCAAGCAAATAGACCTTTGTGCTGCGTCTTGCACAGACGCGATGTAAGCTGCGACAACACAGTGTGCGGCGGACTATGTCCCAGTCGGAGATTGCTTTCAAAATACAGCGACACGGGTGGGCGGTCACGCCCGCCCACCTGCTATTGAACCCTCGAGCTCAGCAGCGCAGCACCATAGCCACTGGGCTACCGTGGTAGATCATAGAGGGCAATTTGTCAGTTAGACTATACCGTGCTATGCGATTCAGTGTAACATAGCTTATATGATTGAACCCCCGGCTGTCGTGTCGGTCTGTGCTCCCGTCAGATATGAAAAAGTTGCTGTGGTTGAACGCGGTTAAACTAACTAAACTAAACTGCTTTGGGAAAGGACACAGACACTGCATAGCGCCATCCGCAACTACTGCATCTACAACTGCACCACAAGACAACACATAGAAACTGTTTGGCACGTCAAACAGCGTCTATGCTGCCGCTGTTTTGCTGCTGTGCCAAACAGCGTCTATGTTCAATGCGAACTAAGCGTCTCTTAGTTCAACGCGAACTAAGCGTGGAAGCACAGCACATACGTAGCTACCAGCACTCGGCGCACTTCATACACATCGCAGATTGCTTTCAACATATGAGCACTGTGTCGACACCTGTTTCTCGAACCTCGATCAGCATTACTATGGGGTAGTGTAGTGCGGTCGGTGGGCTACAGGCGTCCGGTAGACCATGGCGACCAAGAAGGGACGAGACGATTTCTAGTGCGAAACTTGCACTGTTTATTCAATGGTTGGTGAAGGATAAGAAGAAGAGAATGAATGAATTGAAAAAGTACATTGTGGGGCCCCTTAAATAGGCCCACTGAAATTGAAGGCGAGATCTTGCTCACGTCAACGTCACGTGACATGCACCGAGTCCCTTCACTGTTTGGCGGCTGCTCCCACTTTCCTAGGCGATGTTGCACTTACTTGCCTATGCTGGCGGCAACCCGTGGGTCAGGGATCGTAGACGTCTGATCCTTTCTTCTAGGCGACGTTGGTTCAGGGAAAGGGCCTCCCCTAGAGTCGCACAGTTTGTGAAAAGGGTTCTCCCCTTGGTCGCACACACACAAAGGGGCCTGTAAAAACTGCGGGGCGCCCGCCAGACTGGCAATCACTCAAGACAACCATAGCAAATTAGGAATCCATCTTCCATTTTGGTTGAGCAGAGTTTTTCGAGCGTCCTTTTTGCCCGCGGTGTTACCCGCCAACCGTAACAGCACCCACCCGGCGCACGCAGAAGCAGCAGCAGCAGCAGCAGCTGGTAGTGGCAGGCTAAGTCCCAGTTTGACCTTGGCTGAGCTTGAAGGTCAGATTTATGGAACAGGCATTTTCTGGGTTTGTACCTGGAGTAGTAGGGCTATCACTCTAAGAATGGGAGAGCTGCAGTACATGTGTCAATGCCACAGTAGGTGATGCATGCGTCAGAGATTCGACAAATACGTCCGCAATACGTGCCATGCGGAAGAGCTTTACATTTTGCCAAACCTTGCGTCAATCCCAGTGATTGGATGCGAGCACATACGTCTAAAGAAAGTACTACTGTACTCTGTTGCAAATTAGTTGCTTCGTACTGAGCAAGTAACATACTGTGCAAAATGCATGAGTGGTGGAAAGAGGAGAGATGGGACCTGGAGTATCGTGCAACTTATTGCACGAGACTGCAGGTTGGTTTTGCACGCTTCTTTTCCATGCGGTGCATGTGATAAGTATGCCTGTAAATTGGCTTGTTGGTGTTTCGGGCAATAAACGTTGGCAGTTCACACTGTGACATATCGCCATTTCTGCCCTTTCGTACATTTCGTGCAGTAAGGTTTCAGTATAAAGGAGTTGCAGTTACGCTTTCCCTTCCGGACTTTCTTAGTAGAACGAATTGCAAAAGCATAACCGTATCAGTGTGGGGTCGGCGGTATTTGGTAGAAGAAATATACATACCAGCAAGGTGCTGTTCGCTAGGGAATGTCCACACATTCCGGAGCACTTCGCAGGTGTGTGGCTTCAGTGAGGATGCAGCCAGAATATTTTCCAAATAAGACAACCGGTCATCTGCGTCTTGGCTAGGCGGTATGAAGTCTTCAATGTTCTAGAAATGAGAGTAACCAATGTTCACACAGTTCATCTGCAAAGTGCAGAAATTGTCAGGAAACTAGCTTTTGCTTCAATTGTGTTACAATAACTGAGCGTATTAGAAATTAGATTGATTAACCACCATAATCCAGAAACCTAGGTTAACAAAAATAAGTACCACTATACTTTCATGCGATTATGTGGCCAACATACAATGGCATCATGCTCAACAGGACAACTACATAACTGCTAGGCAGCTTTTAAGTGCTGCACTACAGCGGCATTCCAAAGCTATAAGCATTGTGAGCACACTGTCATGGTAGCTGTCCACAGTTTCAGAGAGTCAGAAGTGCCTCAGAATGAGTGTACCACATGACCCAACAGTAAGCTAGCTGTTCGCGCTACGAATGGCCTGCGAACTCGCGACACTGACCTCTCCTCGGGCAGAAGAGTAGAGTTTCGGTCAAATTCCTGGCAACAATTCCGACGCGTCCGTCAAACTGCATGCGCTCACCGACATCAGACTCCTCCAGCGGTCCATGCGGGCAAAGTCCCTCCAGAGCGTGTGGACGGGCGTGCGGGCGCAGAACTGGAGCAGGCACTCGCCCTCGGGCCGCATCAGGTTGCGGACGTTGCGCAGCGCGGCCACCTGGTCGCGGATCCAGTGTAGGCAGAAGAAGGAGTAGACGCGGTGGAAGCTGCCGTACCTCTCCACGAATGGAGACACGTCATGGGAAAGGTCCAGCACGTCGTACGTGATGCGCGGATGCGCGAAGTAGCGCTCCGCGTACGCGATCATGGCGCTCGACACGTCGGTACCCACGATGCGCCAGCAAGGAGAGCTGCGAGGCAGCAGCACGTCGCGCGTGAAGTCGCCCACGGCGCAGCCGACGTCCAGGAACTGTTGGTCCTCGCTGGGCGCGCGCCGGAACGCCGTGTTGAGCAGGTCGAGTACGAGCAGGTTGTCGCGCTTCTGGAACGTGTTGGACGAGACGTACAGGTGCGGCGCCAGCGCCGGAGAGGCGGAGCTCTCCGGCGGTGCGGCGCCCGACTGAGTGGACATGCATCGCGCCGGCCCTCTCGGAGGTAGGGCGGCCTTGGCGCAAGTCTTCGTGGAGTCGTGTAGGTTCTGGGTCGTCCTCCACAAATGAGGCCCGTCTTCGCGGTGCCCTGCAGATGCGCACAAAGCTTGAAGAAACTTTTCTCTTGCTGGCGCGTTTACAAGCAGACCGGTCGAGTTCGTCAGCAGACGCCGACCCTGGTGTGGCGGAATACGCGGCTCATTGGCTGCTCGTGGGGAGGCGAATGGGTAAGGCTTCTTCGGTGTGTAGCATCGAAGAAATCGCGTTGCATCCAACCGGCCGCTCGGACACCGATGCAGCGCCAGAGAAAGCGACTTCTTGGTTGCACCAGCTCGAAGCAAACGGGACATTGCGCGGGAGTGCAACGAAGGCCGCGACGATTCACTATGGACCGAAGGAGAAGCTCCTCGTACCGCGACTGCAACTCCTGGGTGAGGTTTACATTGTCGAGGAAGCGATGGAGATTGACGGACAGTCGTTCGGCCCAGGCGAATATAGTAACGGTGCCATTTTTCAATGCCCATGGTAACTTGCACCCCGCGGAGGAAACGGCGTGCGTCTCTAAGTGCCGATGCTTTCCTGAAGCTCCCCGTGGTGCGCGTTGAGGATGTGGTACCCGTTTGCGCACGGGCTACGTAAATATAAGAGGGTCACGCGACTGTAAAAGATAGCTTTGCAGATGCGCACAACTTGCAAAAGCATCGCGAGACAGCTGAATTAAAAATGCGGAATCGTGGCCGACACGAGCGATGCGTTTGGTTGATCTGCGCAACGCCTATCCGCAGTATCGCTATACGCTTGGTCGTTTATCGAACCGTCGTGATTATGGGTACCGATAGTTAATCGCAACGTTTCGAGAAAAGCGGGCCCGCACTGTCACTTGCCCGTTGTCTGGAAGATCGATTGCGCCGCGCGCGACCAGATTTGTTGAAAGAGAGGTCCTCGCTTCGCACGACGATACTGCGCACGCTGCATTGATCATCCGTGAGCTTTTGGCACGCAGTTTCATCACTCCGGACAGGCCGCCATTGGAATCTGAACCTGGCAACGTTTAACGTTAGAACGTTATCTAGTGAGGCGAGTCTAGCAGTGTTATTGGAGGAATTAGCAGGTAGTAAATGGGATATAATAGGGCTCAGTGAGGTTAGGAGGACAAAAGAAGCATATACAGTGCTAAAAAGCGGGCACGTACTGTGCTACCGGGGCTTAGCGGAGAGACGAGAACTAGGAGTCGGATTCCTGATTAATAAGGAAATAGCTGGTAACATACAGGAATTCTATAGCATTAACGAGAGGGTGGCAGGTCTTGTTGTGAAACTTAATAAGAGGTACAAATTGAAGGTGGCACAAGTCTATGCCCCTACATGCAGTCATGATGACCAGGAAGTCGAAAGCTTTTATGAAGACGTGGATTCGGCGATGGGTAAAGTCAAAACAAAATACACTATACTGATGGGCGACTTCAATGCCAGGGTAGGCAAGAAGCAGGTTGGAGACAAGTCAGTGGGGGAATATGGCATAGGCTCTAGGAATAGCAGAGGAGAGTTATTAGTAGAGTTTGCAGAACAGAATAATATGCGGATAATTGAATACCTTTTTCCGCAAGCGGGTTAGCCGAAAGTGGACGTGGAGGAGCCCGAATGGTGGGTCTAGAAATGAAATCGACTTCATACTCTGCGCGAACCCTGGCATCATACAAGATGTAGACGTGCTCGGCAAGGTACGCTGCAGTGACCATAGGATGGTAAGAACTCGAATTAGCCTAGACTTGAGGAGGGAACGGAAGAAACTGGTACACAAGAAGCCAATCAATGAGTTAGCGGTAAGAGGGAAACTAGAGGAATTCCGGATCAAGCTACAGAACAGGTATTCGGCTTTAACTCAGGAAGAGGACCTTAGTGTTGAAGCAATGAACGACAATCTCATGGGCATCATTAAGGAGTGCGCAATAGAAGTCGATGGTAACGTCGTTAGACAGGAAACCAGTAAGCTATCGCAGGAGACGAAAGATCTGATCAAGAAACGCCAATGTATGAAAGCCTCTAACCCTACAGCTAGAATAGAACTGGCAGAACTTTCTAAGCTAATCAACAAGCGTAAGACTGCGGACATCGGGAACTATAATATGGATAGAATTGAACAGGCTCTCAGGAACGGAGGAAGCCTAAAAACAGTGAAGAAGAAACTAGGAATAGGCAAGAATCAGATGTGTGCGTTAAGAGACAAAGCCGGCAATATCGTTACTAATATGGATGAGATAGTTCAAGTGGCTGAGGAGTTCTATAGAGATTTATACAGTACCAGTGGCACCCACGACGATAGTGGAAGAGAGAATAGCCTAGAGGAATTCGAAATCCCACAGGTAACGCCAGAAGAAGTAAAGAAAGCCTTAGGAGCTATGCAAAGGGGGAAGGCAGCTGGGGAGGATCAGGTAACAGCAGATTTGTTGAAGGATGGTGGTCAGATTGTTCTAGAGAAACTGGCCACCCTGCATACGCAATGCCTCATAACCTCGAGCGTACCGGAATCTTGGAAGAACGCTAACATAATCCTAATCCATAAGAAAGGGGACGCCAAAGACTTGAAAAATTATAGACCGATCAGCTTACTGTCCGTTGCCTACAAAGTATTTACTAAGGTAATCGCAAATAGAATCAGGAACACCTTAGACTTCTGTCAACCAAAGGACCAGGCAGGATTCCGTAAAGGCTACTCAACAATAGAGCATATTCACACTATCAATCAAGTGATAGAGAAATGTGCAGAATATAACCAACCCTTATATATAGCTTTCATTGATTACGAGAAAGCGTTTGATTCAGTCGAAACCTCAGCAGTCATGGAGGCATTACGGAATCAGGGTGTAGATGAGCCATATGTAAAAAATACTGGAAGATATCTATAGCGGCTGCACAGCCACCGTAGTCCTCCGCAAAGAAAGCGACAAAATCCCAATAAAGAAAGGCGTCAGACAGGGAGATACGATCTCTCCAATGCTATTCACAGCATGTTTACAGGAGGTATTCAGAGACCTGGAGTGGGAAGAATTGGGGATAAAAGTTGATGGAGAATACCTTAGCAACTTGCGATTCGCTGATGATATTGCCTTGCTTAGTAACTCAGGAGACCAATTGCAATGCATGCTCACTGACCTGGAGAGGCAAAGCAGAAGGGTGGGTGTGAAAATTAATCTGCAGAAAACTAAAGTAATGCTTAACAGTCTCGGAAGAGAACAGCAATTTACAATAGGTAGCGAGGCACTGGAAGTGGTAAGGGAATACATCTACTTAGGGCAGGTAGTGACCACGGATCCGGATCATGAGTCTGAAATAACCAGAAGAATAAGAATGGGCTGGGGTGCGTTTGGCAGGCATTCTCAAATCATGAACAGCAGGTTGCCACTATCCCTCACAAGGAAAGTGTATAACAGCTGTGTGTTACCAGTACTCACATATGGGGCAGAAACCTGGAGGCTTACGAAAAGGGTTCTGCTGAAATTGAGGACGACGCAACGAGCTATGGAAAGAAGAAAGATGGGTGTAACGTTAAGGGATAAGAAAAGAGCAGATTGGGTGAGGCAACAAACGCGGGTAAATGACATCTTAGCTGAAATCAAGAAACAGAAATGGGCATGGGCCGGACATGTAATGAGGAGGGAAGATAACCGATGGTCATTAAGGGTTACGGACTGGATTCCAAGGGAAGGGAAGCGTAGCAGGGGGCGGCAGAAAGTTAGGTGGGCGGATGACATTAAGACGTTTGCAGGGACAACATGGCCACAATTAGTACATGACCGGGGTAGTTGGAGAAGTATGGGAGAGGCCTTTGCCCTGCAGTGGGCGTAACTAGACTGCTGCTGCTGCTGCTGCTGCTGCTGCTGCTGCTGCTGCTGCTGATGATGATGATGATGATGATTCATCACTGTGTTGGAACACCCCCCCTACTTGCCGGATCTAGTCAATTAAGCAATTGATTAATCAATCAATCAGTCAGTTTTATTAATACATAGGAGGGTAATTACAACATATAAATATATATAGACGAGAGCCCCTACGAGTTCTTTTCTTTTGTACTCCAAATGCAAATTGGCATTCCGGGACCGGCAGTTCGGGTGTGTGACTACATTTGTTTAGGCAGGCATCGCTGCAGAAGCTGTTAACAGAAGAGGGCTTTCAAGAGTGCTTTCACCAATGGAGCCTGGAAGAAGAGTTTGAACGAGTATATTGAGTCTAATGGGGAATATTTTGAAGGTGTCTCAAAACATGGCTCATACCCACAGGGGGGGGGGGGGGAGGTTAGCCACATTACATAATTTAATTTTTTTTAATTATGGGGTTTTACGTGCCAAAACCACTTTCTGATTATGAGGCACGCCGTAGTGGAGGACTCCGGAAATTTCGACCACCTGGGGTTCTTTAACGTGCACCTAAATCTAAGTACACAGGTGTTTTCGCATTTCGCCCCCATCGAAATGCGGCTGCCGTGGCCGGGATTCGATCCCGCGAGCTCGTGCTCAGCAGCCCAACACCATAGCCACTGAGCAACCACGGCGGGTCCACATTATATAGGTTGATTGAAAAGACAATCTTACAAAATGTCGAAAGGGGTGAAGGTAAACATTCAGAACGATCCATTGGGCACCTAAATGCTAATAGAAATTTCTGGAGGGCCTATACATGAATTTAGGATAAAATAAAGAAGTGTCCCACAGGCGGTATCCTAGCAGCGAAGCCTTCCAGACTTGTGTGTAGCAGTAATCATTGACCCATGGCTTGCGCTTAATTGACGGTTACCAAAGGACAAAATGTTTGGTGTAGTAAGCGCTAATCCCAGCTTACTAGTTGGCGATATGAGGAACATACTGTGGAGGAAGGAGAAGTGGAGGCAGGAAAGGAAAATGGTCCATAGTTTCCGGTTCATTGCAAAAAGAGCAGACGTTATTTGTGGACAAACCATATCTATGGAGGTAAAAATTTAGGCGGGGAACTCTACGACGGAAGCTTGATAAGTTCACCTCGCATTGTCGGGAAAGGCATGGTCGTGTTCCTTCGGAAATTGAGATGTCGAAAATCATCTGCGGAAAGTCGGTATGATTTATGACAATTTAGAAATAAAAGGCTTTTAAATCTAGCTCCTGTTATAAAAACGAAATCAGGAACGATATTTAAGACTGGGCCATTTAGTGACGATGATGCGAGCGTCAGCTGATTCATTTAAAAAGATTCCACTGTGACCTGGGACCCAGACAAAGCGGACATCAGACAAATTGTCCGGGGCAGGAGTCGAAAATATACTCGGCAGGTGTGACCGACTGTCAGAAGTTAAATGTCTACATACCGAAAGCGCATCAGTAGCAACTATCACTTTAGATTTCTTTAGACCCAATTTTCTTACGGCCAGAGTAATTGCCAGAAACTCTGCAAGAATATAGGGGTATAATCAGCGAGACGGAGAGCAAAAGACAAGCTGATTTGAAAAGATGCCAACTCCGGCCTTCTCAGAATTTTTTGTTGCATCCGTGGAAATAACCAAGCGAGACGGAAGTTGGGCACGGGCACATTTGGAAGGCCTTCCAGTCGACGGCCTTCGAAACGCCACAACTTTATCGACTCAAAGGAGTTGTGGCACTGCTATATACACGGCACTTTTCAAAGGCCGTTGAGTGGTTCAGGCGTGTCTCGCAAAATTGCGTAGTGCTGCGGATCTTTATTTTCGTTTTCATGTCACAAAAAGTTAAACAACATTAAAAGCACTTAAATGCACTATAATTTCTTTTATGTTTGTTTATACATTTAAAAAAGGCACATGGAGTAGAGGGAGCGTGTACTAGACAACATGGAGGGAGGAATGAATACAAGTACGTCGCTGTTGTCGAGAGTACGTGCAGTTAGCACATATCAAGTGGCAAAAATACTTTATTGAGTAATTAATAACACTCATGTATAGTATTTTTTAGAACATTTTGGTTTGATTTGTTCTTTCTAACCGTGAGTACGAGCACACTGTGAACGAGAGGGCATGTTCGCGCTGTTTCCGCTTCCGTTTCTCAAAGGCCATCGAGATTTCGATAGAGTTGTAGGGTGCTCCGTTGACTCGATAGACTATTGACTCGGCGGCCTTCGATACCGCCCGTGTAGCAGCTCGAACTTGACATTTGAGTCAACTGACTATCGGTTGGAAGGCCTTCCAAACGCCCGTGTGACATGGGTATAATAGACTATTGACTCGGCGACCTTTCACGAATTAGTTTTTGGAGAAATCAGGCATGGTAGCCGGACATTATTTTGATAACAGCGTCTGAACAAAAACAACTTGTGGTTGTCGATAACGCCGCCAACGTGTTCTGAAAAACGAATCGGTAGAAGTGATGAAAACGGATTGCAAAAGAGAGAGGGATGCATCGTAAAAGCTTCAGAAAAGTAAGGACAGTAAGTTGCTTAAATCTGGACTCAAGCGGAAGAATTGCAGCCTGCAGATAAAGCACATCGTTAGCCACAAAACTTGGCAGCCCAAGACAAAGACGCAGCGCTTGCCTTTCTATTAATATTAAAGGTCCTAGCTTGTATGCTGTACACGCATCCTGAAAAAAAGAACACAGCTTAATTCCAGAACGGGCCGGACGTAAAATTTATAAATCATCAACAACATAGCCCTACGCATAGCCGTCTTTTTATTACTGAAACGGCGCAACAATCCCATTGCGCGTTCTCCTTTACTAGCATTGGTTTCGATTTGCTGCTGCCAGTTTAGCGTGTCATCGTATGTTATCCCGAAGTACTTCAAAGCTGCAACTTGCGGTATCGGCTCACTTCGACAATGAAGATAAATGAAAACGGGATTTGACGAGCATTTCTTCACAGTCCGTCCGGCCAGGACTCGGGTGCAGACAAATGCGATTGCAAAATTTGGTTCAACGTATTGATATCATGTGATGAGGAGAAAAATGCAATGCCATCAGCATAGAGATAGAGTTGCACATTCTGCTGGACTGGGACAGAAGATAACAAAATTATTAAACATAAGCGCAGAAAGAACTGGTCCCTGTGGTACGCCTCCGGTCGGTGTTTACATGCCCGACGTAACCCCATCTTTGAAAGAAAAAGATTGTCTATCAGAAAGGAACTCTTCCATCCAGGTCACTATATATAGTCTGTAACAGCACAGCTCGCCAATCTAGAAATTGGTATTCCATGCTGGACAGTTCCACAACAGCGGTGATCCCTGAGGCCTCCCGCCGCCTCCGTTGAAACGAGCCCCGATTGTGGGCGGAACACCTCCTGATAGTCCTGCGAGTCGAATGCGGCTTCCTAAATCAACGTGAGCTGACCTTGTGAAACGTTGAGGCCTAAATCTTACTCGTCTCGAGCACAGCATATCTTGGGAACAAGTGAATTCATTGAGCCGCACATGAATTACTTTTTCTATCATTTTGACTATATAGTCCATGTAAGGGCAACTGGCCGAATGTTGTCCAAGGCATATCCGAGGTTATGACTTTTTAAGTATAAGCACAATTTTTGAAATTTTCCAAGGGCCCGGGATCCATGTACATCGAAGTGAACAGATAACTATATTGAAAAGCTCATTAGCGAAAGAGTTAAATCAGAGTTTAATCATAGCTGTTGTGATATGGCCAGGTCCAGGAGCCGATTGATGTGCAGTTAATTTCTTAATGGTTACTTCTGCAAGCTCATATGTCGAACTAATACACCTCCGAGGTCCAGGACACTGCGAGGAAAAGCGTTTTTCAAGCCATTTTGCGATAACATCTAGAGAATCCACCGTTTTCTTGGGGGATAGAACAGCGGAATGCGACCATACTGACTGTTGGAGAGGTTTACTGCTTTGTAAGAACCTAAAAAGTGCCGATCTTCTTTCTGGCGTTGATAAAGATGAATTAATTCCGTCTTTTTGTTCATCTTTAGCCAATGCCACATTTATTTTAAACACAGCTGCATAGAAATTATAGTCCATCCAATTTTTCGATGAATGATTATGTTAGAGACTTTTGCACGCTGCCTTTCTTCGCTAATAAGCCTGTGTGCATGCTTCATTCCACCAAGATGAGTTTGACAGCGAGCTTCCAGACATAACCGTAAACTCAGCGGGCTAGGTCGCAGAATTTAAAAGCGATAGCACCGAGTCAGCCTTCTGCTGTTCATCACGAGTGGTCAACTGTGATACGTCCCTGAATTTATAGCAGCTGTCTTTGCCGTACAATAGGAGCCTGAAGTGAAAGCATAATTTCAAATGTGATGGGTAAACGATCGTTACTTGTTCCATTGTCAAAGGTGTTGCCACGATGAAATAGACATTTGAGCAGAAGAAAAAGTCAGGTCTAATGCAGACGAGAACCGCCCACGTAGAAAAATAATTCGATCTTAATTGCGACATGGAAAATTGTTATCATTCACCCAGTTCCACAACCTCTTTCCACAAACATCCGTTTTCAGTTCCCAAGAAGTGCGGTGAGAATTCAGAATTTGGAGGACGCTTAAGCTTCGCCTTAAGCGTCCTCAAACGCTTAAGAACGCCTTAAGCGTTCTAACATCCCATCAGGGATGTTAGAACGCGATAGCATTCTAACATCCCTGACTGGTTCTTATGCTTCCCGGCAACTGCAGCTTATGCAACCGTAATGTTTACCGGGCAACGCTGGCGGCGAACGCTATGCACGAAGGCGAGCTTTCTGGTAGAAACGCGGCATCTTGCGTGGACTGCGATGCGGGGCTTATGATGGATGAATGGATGGATGTTATGAGCCGCTCCCATTTGGAACGGGGCGGTGGGTTGAGCCACCTAACTCTTGTTATTTTATTGCCTAATGTCCTACCTATGTTAAAAAAACAAAAAAAGAAAAAAAAAACACGATGAATTCTCATAACCAACGTTTCTGAATCCCTATTGTGAATTTTTTTTTTTTCTACGCCTCCGTTGTTTGTCGTTTCCCTACTTTTATTCCACCAAACTTCCAGTCGCCTCTTACTAATCTCTATTGCGGACATGTTTACTTTTCCCCTGCTCTCGCTGAACTCAAGGGCTTCAAGGAGGCCGCAGGTGCCTAAATCGACCGCTGGGCAGATATCTTCACATTAATAAAGGGAAAAATCAGACATCCACCCGTTCGTAGCAATTGCTACAAATTGCTACAATTGCTCTCCACCTTGCGGGTTTCCGCAGAACTACTACGTCAAACACTTGCCTTTGCTTCGTGTGTTGTCGACAAATTCAACTTCGCCCTGCCATCTGCTAGCCGGCTAGTTAGCTCAGATGGTAGAGCGGCTGCCCCGGAAAGGCGGTGGTTCCGGGTTCGAGTCCCGGACCAGGACGAATTCTTTTTCAACTCTGATGCTTTTCTTTCGAGGAACCCGTTTGGGTTTCCTTTGTAGCAATTGCTACGAACGGGTGAATGTCTGATTTTCCCTTTATTAATTACTTCTCCCCACCTAGCGGGTTTCCGCAGAACTACTACATCATATCTTCACATTATAGTAAAGTATGCTCCATCGTTTCCCTAGCTTTACCGCAGCAAGCACATGCTATTTCTTCTTTGTTTTATCTTGCTTTATAAGTGCGTGTTCTAAGACATCCCGATCTCGCTTCGAAACGTAATGAGCTTCCCTTTGAGTTATCATAAATTGTTTCTTTCTTGATTTCGTTTTTTACTCTTAAAGGGACACTAAAGGTTACTATGAAGTCAAGTTGAAGTGATAAAGCAAAGCAATAATCTAGAAAGTCTGAAACGTCAATATAATCGCGAACGAAGCTTTAGTAACCGAGAAATTGAGGTAAATGCATGGCACGATTTGAGACTCCCCAGCGACATTCCGGTACTAATCCGATGACGAAGGCACTCCTCATCGTATTTTATGTCCCTAGTACTCAACTACTCTTATTAAAAAGATCATTTCATTAGATTATAAGACGGAAGAAAATTCTACTTGTCTACTTCTATTCCACTCTAAGAAAAAAAAATTGACGTTACCCTTGAGTAGTATGGGTGGCCGAAAGGTTTAATTTTCGATCGACTCTGCGCGCTCGACTCTGCGCCGCGCGCGCTTTCGAGTTTCAGTTGTTTCGTTATAGCGTCGTGCTGCGGTGGTCCTGCTGGCTCGCGAAACTTGCATTTGGAACAAGCAGCGAGAATGCCACGTCCATGTGATGTCGTGGGATGCGCGAACGGTCAGCGGAACTTGGCCAAGGGCTGTTGCAGCGGCGATTCCAACGTTACTTATCACTGTGTACCAACGAGTGAACCTCTCCGTTCGAAGTGGTTAAGTGCCGTACCACTGCCACAGCACGCTGGCAAAGAGCCGAACAATTACGTAGTGTGCTCGGTGCACTTTCGTACAGAGGATTACGAGTTCAACGCCGACTTACTGAAGTTGTGTGGAGTGCCTTTCAAAGCAGGCCGCCGTCGTAGTAGTACGCAACGACGCCGGCAGCGCGAGCCCTCAGCAGCAAATCACGTTCGTCAGTGCTTAAATCGCCGAAGTCGAGCCCAGCATTGCGAGCCAATGTGTCGTTGTCAGGGTCGTCCATTGCAACGAGCGTCGAAGTTGGCGTCATAAAATAAAGAACCAGCTTATCGTCACGCGCTTTCCCTTCCGCTAGCCACCATAGTTCCGCATTCGCGCTGCTGTCGGCTCTGTCTTTGGCCGCGCGTTTGCGTTTTGCGCAGGAAAGCCGTAGCGCCGTCTGCGGGCGCCGTTTTACTCACCGACGGCGTAACGTCACTATGAGACTATGACGTCACCACCCCTCGATTGGAGGGCGGGCGACTTGAACTGCACTAGCGGTACGCGGACGCTTCAGAACGCATTTTCTCTTAAAATAAGTCTCTTCTTCGCACGAAAGTAGCGTTTCAAGGTTTCTGGGATAGTATTTCAACAGTTCACGTTGACTTAATAGTAACCTTTAGTGTCCCTTTAAGTAGTTACTCATGGCAGATTTCTTTTCCATTGCCGCCACCCATGAGATTATTTCAGCCTCTCTGACTTTCCGCTTCACTTTCTTTGTTGCTCTATTGCTCACCATACAGGCCGCATACTTATTTGCTGGTAAGCTTCCTAGTTCTTTTCCTCCACTATGCATTAATGTTCTTCCTGTAAAAATACATCAGCACTCTCCCAACCCATTTAATTTCATCCATATTCCTCACTTGTGGCAGTGGAATTGCGCTAGCTTCAAAAAGCGCAAGGCTCCGCTGCTACAGGTCGTTGCCTCACAGGCGGAGAAACCGCACGTCATAATCTTACAATAAACTTTGGGTCGAGGCGACCTTGCCCGGCTACC
Organism: Dermacentor variabilis; assembly: GCF_050947875.1. Taxonomy (NCBI): domain Eukaryota; kingdom Metazoa; phylum Arthropoda; class Arachnida; order Ixodida; family Ixodidae; genus Dermacentor; species Dermacentor variabilis. Next base: position 84,204,889 of record NC_134569.1, read on the forward strand.
GGGTCGCCTCGTCGAAATTCTAACAGGGTAAGCGCGGAGTGGTGACGCTCGTCGCGAACAAATGCTCTTTCCAGGAACGAAATTTGAAATTAGGCAACGCGAAAGCGGAGGTAACCGCGATCGAAATCATACCGAACAGTTGGCTGAAAAACAGCGTATTCGTAGTGAACGTGTACAGCCCGCCGTCTGACTACAGACAGTCGTTCACGTCGATAATAACGAAGGCGGCCAGGGGGGTCCCGCTAATAGTGGCAGGAGATTTTAACGCGCCCCACGGAGCCTGGGGTTACGCAAGGCCAATGCCTAAGGGAGAGCGGCTATTGGAGGCAGTCACCATGTGCTCGCTAGAGCTGGTGACGGACCCCCGCTATCCGACTCGACTAGGCACGTTGGTGGCGCGAGACACGACGCCCGACCTGGCCTTCGTCAAGAACGTGCGAGGGGCCGAGTGACGCAACCTGCACGAGAACCTCGGCAGCGACCACTGCATACTGGCGGTGACAATCCCCACAAGGCGGCACCACCGCGAGAATTTAAGGTCACCGACTGGGACGCCTTCCGCAAAATAAGGAAGGAAGACACAAGCGAATATGCGGACCTAGACAGCCTTTTTAGAAGGCTCAAAGAGGACGTTGGCACCGCGACGAGGGTTGTCCAAACTGAACTGAATGTGGAAAGGATCGACGCGAGATTGGCACACCTATTAGAGGCAAAGAGTTTCATCACGGCCAGGTGGAAAACGCGAAGACTAAATCGCAGACTGCGAGAGAATGTAGCGGCACTAAACCGAGAAATCGAATCGCACTCGATCGAGCTTTACAAGCAACAGTGGAACGAGGTGTGCGCATCGGTAGACGGACAAATGAGAACCGGGCGCAAATGGAATCTCCTAAAGAAACTGTTCGACGACAGGCAATCCAAAGGCAATCAGAGATTGGCAATCGATATGATTTTACACAAGCAAGAGGAGCAGGGCAAAACGGAGAGCGAGTTCCTAAAGGAGCTGGCGGAGACGTATCTGCCACTGGGTCCGTCAGGCGATGGCGACTATCCACAATACGCCGGCACAGAGGTCGAAGAACTGAACGCGCCCTTCACGGAATCGGAAATTTGGGATGCCTTACAAGGCCTCAACGGACGCTCCGCGACGGGCCCTGGCGGGGTCTCGAACAAACTGTTGAGAAACCTAGACAGAAAGTCGGTCGAGAAGCTCACCGAAGAAATCAACAGAGCGTGGGAAACGGCACGAGTACCAGAGGTCTGGAAAGAGGCCTCGGTCATACTAATACCGAAACCCGATAAACCACTCGCGGCGGAGAACATGCGGCCAATATCGCTAACCTCGTGCGTAGGCAAGACGGCGGAACATGCCATACATAACCGAGTATCGCGGTACATAGAGAGAGGGCCTCTTCCAACATAACATGGTGGGCTTCCGACCGGGCCTCTCCACACAGGACGTAATGTTACAACTCAAAAATCATGTAATTGACGGCATGACCAGAGCCACCAGGGACATACTGGCCCTGGACCTAACGAAAGCGTTCGACACGGTCAAACACAGATTTCTCATGGAAACGATCTCGGTGATGGGGCTCGGCCGGAAATTCCACTCTTACATAGGCTCCTTCCTCAGAGACAGGAAAGCCACGATCAAAATAGGACAGGCCTCGTCCGATTGGTACACGCTGGGCGCAAGGGGCACCCTACAAGGGGCGGTGCTCTCCCCACTATTATTCAATATAGCAATGAAAGGGCTCTCAGACCGGCTGACGAGAGTGACCAACGTCAATCACGCCCTGTACGCAGACGACATTACGGTGTGGTGCCCGGGAGGGTCCGACGCAGAAGTCGAGCGGGCTCTTCAAGAGGCGCTGGACACAAAGGAAGAGTACCTGAAGGAAACGGGACTCCGTCTGTCACCCAGCAAATCGGAACTGTTGCTGTACAGGCCCTCGAAACAAGGCATGAGGAATTTGACGCCGATCGAACAAATACCGATCAAATTACACACAAGTGCCGGCCAGCCGATCCCCAGAGTGGACACTATAAGAATCCTGGGGCTGCTAATTGAGGCTAAAAGCGGTAACACGCAAACGGTCATGAGACTCACGTCCAAAACGTAGAACATGCTCCGGCTGATCCTCAGGGTGACGAACCGCAGGGGAGGGCTCAGCGAGAGCAATCTCATTAGACTTTACTACGCCTTCCTCATGAGTCACGTAAATTACGTAGCCTCGGCGCTAAAATGGAGCAAGAGAGACGCGGCCAAGATAGAGACACTGATGCGCAAGAGCATCATGAGGGTTCTAGGTCTTCCGATCACTACAAGCACGGAGCGGCTCGATCAGTTAGGGGTCCACAATTCGCTAGCAGAAATCATCGAAGCACAGACCAAGGCACAGGTCGTGCGGCTGTCGACCACCAGGGCCGGCAGACGCATCCTAGAAGAAGCAGGGATAAATGCAGAGGCAGAGTGCAATGCACGCAAGATCGCGCTCAGCCCGGCGGTCAGGGGCACTTACAAGGTAGAACCGCTTCCGAGAAACGTCCACCCGCAATTCAACGAGGGGCGCCGAAAGGCGAGGGCCCGAGCACTGCTGAAATCGACCGCCAACAGCCCGGGACTGGCGGTATTTGTAGACGCGGCCCAGTACGGGCACAGCGACCGATACGCGGCCGTCTCGATAGGCTGGGATGGTACGATCATTAACGCAGCATCGGTCAAGGGGGTAACGTCCTAGGTGGCCGAACAGGTTGCAATAGCCATGGTAATGAGGGACCCAGAACGTCCTTACGTCTACACAGATTCGCGATCGGCGGCCAGAGCATTCGCCTCGGGCTCGATATCGCGGGAAGCGGCGGCCGTCCTCGGCAGCGAGGGAGCCGCGGGTCATTACATCCTCAAATGGTTTCTAGCCCATATGGGGGCCGACGAGCACCCCGACTTTCCCAACGCCAACGAGCTGGCGCACGGACGCGCGCGAGGACTCACGCACCGCGGCGATCTTGGCGAGCGAAGTGGCGAGGAGGGAGGGGAGCACCGAGACCCGCTGCTCACCTTCAACGAAATAACAACGCACTACCAGCTGTCGAGGAGGACCTTCCCGCTCCCCGACGCTAAACTTACTAGACCACAGTCATCTATATTCAGAATGCTTCAAACAAGGTCGTTCCCCTCGAGAGGCAGACTGAGCCTTTATTCACCGGACGTAGAGCCGCAATGTCCGGATTGCGGCGAATCGTACTGCTCGCTAGCGCACATGCTCTGGCAATGCTCCGCGTTAAGCGGCACCGTGTTCAGCAAAGAAGAAGACTGGGTGGACGCCCTGCGAAGCGACGACCACCAGACCCAGCTCCGGGCCGTCCAGAGGGCTCACGAAAGGGCGGAGGCTCGCGGGCTTCCCGTCCCAACGTGGGTGCGGCCCGTGACCCCTGCCGACCACTAAACCAAGAGTGGGTGGGGAGGGGTTCCTCAGGACTCGATAAAGTTATTTCCTCCTCCTCACTCGTTCTTATTAACTAATTTTACTGTGAGCTTCCCTCACTTCAAAACTTGTCCAGCCCATATCACACTACACAGCTTCATTTGTAGTCTTCCCGTGAGCGCCCAATGCGAGGCGTCCCACTGACCTTTGGTTGCCATCGAGTCCTGAGGGTACCCCTGATTTCAAGCAAACAATCGCATTTCCAAAAGTAAGTCCTGGAACCATACGATCTTTCCACATACACAGGAGCACCTCGTACCTATTGTATCCCCATAGCGCTCTGTGGTTCATTATGGTCGCATTCCTCTTCGCCTTTACTGTGATTTTTTCCCGTGTTTCCACATATCTATTGCCTTCGTTTATCCATATACCAAGGTATTTGTATTCTTTTACGCGAGGTATTTCCTGGCCTTGTATCGCCAATGTCTGTTCGCTGTTTTCATTGAATACCATAACACCTGGTTTGTTAAAATTCGTAAAAAAATAATAATAAAGCCGATGATCTAAAAAAAAGTAATAAAAAGAGGACTGGATTCGCATTCGCTATTTCTGTGCCTAAAGTTAAGCGTATCCAAATTTTAAAAGGACACTGAAATAAAATATTCAGTCGAGTTATATCCAATTATTACTCGTCTAGAAGTCTATCATCGATTTATGTGTGCCAGTGTGTCACTATGTTGCGTATAAAGTTTCCGCCCAAGTTGGAGCTTTCGACCACCCGCGCGAGAGCACGCGTAAACTCCACGTGACCTCTCTCTATGGCGCTCTCTGCGGTCCTCTCTAAATCAATCAGTGCTGACGTGACAGGAGATGTATCAGTCCACAACAGGTGACGCCACTCAGATTACAAACAGAGCTTACAAAAGCGCTGTTTCCGCTACGAATGACAAATATGTTATTACCAGAAGCCTAATATTTCAGTCTAGCTCGGCTTAACATTTTCCTTTAGTGTCTCTAAATAGTGACCGGTGGTTCTCTGTGGAAGCATTTATGTCGCTGACAGCGCTTAAGCCAGGTCGCAAGCAAAAATGCGCTGTGGTATTTTTTTTTCTTATGAAATTAAGCAAATATGGCATGCTGTAGCTACAAAATGTGTATAAGCTGATCTACCAGCACTAGCTCTTGAATTCGTCATTTGTGACATCATCACCCATTTATTAGTTCACAAATACCAGTAATATATTTGCATCGATATTTAAGAACGAACCGTCTCGGTTGTATGTTGGCCAAAATATGCAAACATTTTCGTTTGACTTCGTTCCGACTTTTCCAAGCCGGGCTCGTGCCGTTATCAAATTTCAACATCAAATACGAATCGGGGATCACAAGGGGCCGGTCGATGTTGTGGCTTTTCGGACGTCTTCGACGGCTTTGTATCGGCAGCCTGCAGGCGACCGCCACCCCGTTGAGCATGCAGTGCGTGCGAAGGCGAACTTGCTCAGGCTCGCGCTTTCCCCGGACCGTGCCACAACAGGGCCAAGCGTGCCGGGCGGAAGAGGCGTGCACTTCGGTCACGAAGGCTCTTCCTTCGCGCTGGCGCCGGGTTTGAGCGGCGTCCACGGCTGCTCCAGGGTGAGCAGGGTGACGGCGCGCCCGTCCATCTCGAAGAGGTGCCACCCTTTCTCCCGCTCCTGGTCCATGCCGCCGTGCCTACGCATCAGGTTGATGAAGGCGTCGCTCTTGGTCAGTGCGTGACAGGTGAGCTCGTTGCACTTGTTTTGAGCCGCTTCCTGCGCAAAGAGAAGACGACGGCGACATAAACTCGGGGGGTTTCGGAACCGGGAGCCCACTGTCTTCACAGGTTTTATTTCATTGGAGAAGAGGGGGCGGGGGGCACTGCATGCCCCCGCATACATGAAGCCCGACCACTGTTACGGTTGGCATGTAACACCCCGGGGAAAAAGCACGCTCGAAGGGCCCTGCTAACCGGAACGAAGGGTGGATTCCTAATTTGCCATGGTTGTCTTGAGTGGATGACTGGTCTGGCAGGTGCCCCGCAGCGTTTAGAGGCCCCTTCGTGTGTGTGCATGCCGAAGCGGAACGAAGGATGGACGCCTAATTTGCTATGGTTGTCTCGAGGGGTTGCCGTTCTCGCTGGCGCCCCGCAGTGTTCACAGACCCCTTTGTGTGCGTGCGGGAGAACCCTTTTCACAAACTGTGCGACTCAAAGAGGGACCCTTTCCACGAACTGTCAAGCTCTATAGGAGAACTTCCGCGAACCAACGTCGCCTAGAAGAAAGGATCAAGCCACCGATCCCGGATCTACAGGCTCACCGAAAGTGAGAACAGCTGCAAAGCCACGACGAGGACTTAAAACATGACCTGCTGAGTGCCACCTGCGGAGGCGGGCCCGTACAGGCTCACCGAAAGTGGGAGCCGCCCATCCACAACCAGACTCAGTGCCTATCACGTGATGTTGTCGTGAACAAGACCCCGCCTACGATTTTAGTGAGCCTATTTAAAGGGGCTCCGCAATGTACTTTTAGACTTCATTATCATCTTTCAACAACCATTGAATAAACCGTGCAAGTTTCGCACCAGAAATCGTATCGTCCCTGCCTGATCGCCATGGTCTACCGTACGCCTGCAGCCTGCCGACAATGCCACGCTACCCAATACTAACGCCGGTCGAGGTTGAAGAAACAGGCGTCGCAACAACTGATCGGCAGCGGTGGGATACGCTACCCTGGAGAACGCAACACCCACCCTGTAATATAGCAAATTAAGTCCTGGCTTCACAATAAAAAGGCCTGTGTAGGTGAAATGGGCCCCGGTTTCTGCCTCACACTCGGAATGCACTCCTGGAGCTGCATGCTTCGACACTCTTGTGTAGAGATGCCAATGCTCTCGTCATGTGGTAACTAAAACAGCTTTGCGCTGCACTTTAAAATAATTTACACCCTTGAAAGTGAAAGAAAGGTGTTAGTTTTATAAATCACACCCTTAGGATGTGATTTATATAACTGACACCCTAAAAGTGTGAGTTATAGACACATTTACACTCTTTATCACTTTTAAGGGTATAAATTATTTTACAGTGTGATGGCCACGCAAATCTGAGTTTCTATAAGTAATCGCACCGGTGCATTTCCACGGCGTGTTGAAATCCAGCTGTGTGCATACATCGCGAGCCAGTCAAGTACAACGAGTTTAGAGACGTGCGGTGAGAGAAGCGGCTCGAATGACTATTTTCCCACATACGCGCACACTGGAGGTATAGGTAGGCTTCCCTTCACTAGAACATTCTCACATGTGCGCTCAAGGCACACTTACGCTGAAGGCATGCATATCTGGAAGTAAATCGTTTACTCAAGGCAAACTTAAACCGTTATAGCGTAAAATTATTCCAATCTGTCTGTATTCCGAATTGGCCCTCCCTGATAGGTCAAAATGGCTCAGGCTCTGCCCATATGGGCGTGGCGCGCTCCCATATAGGCAGAGCCCGAGCCATCTTGATCTATCAGGGAGGGCTAATGGCCGATTTGGAATAAAAGCAGATTGGAGATTGGAATAGTTCTACGTTATGCCGGCTTTGTATCATGCCATATCCAGGGCTTCAATCGATGTACAGTGCAGTCTCACGTTAATACAAACCACGTGTTCTAGGGTGGGTGCACGCTTGCATTGAAGACAATTTTTTCCAGTGCGTCTATTCAAGGTAATCTTGTCAGGTACGCTCAAGGTATACGTTTACGTTGAAAGCAGTATACCGTGCTCACTAAATAAGATAAGCCTTCCTATTACTATCGCAGTGAATTTATCTTGAAGACCACGTATATTTGTGGCGATATAGGCTGACCTTGAAGACAGCCCTGAGGAGTACCGAGCCGACACCCTTGCCTCGGTACGCGGGTGCCACGTGCAAGCCATCGAGGACCATGCTGCGGCCTCCCCAGGTGCTGAAGACGAGGCTGTACAGCGCGCAGCCAATCAGCGGAGGCGACGGCAACAGGCCGGCGCACAGCGGAGGGCATGGCACGCCGAAGCCTGCGTGCAAACGTCGGAGGGCAATATGGATGACCCTGGGACTGTGAGGAAGCTTAAAGCATTCACATTAAAACCGGTGTAGTTTACAAACGGCATGGGATGTGCCACTGTGGCCCAGCAACGGAATTGAGGGCCTAGTACGGGCCCACCGTGCCCCGTACAAGGTCCTCTTATAGTTCCGTTGGAACTATAGTGTAATTTCCGCTTTCCGTCCCTCGGACGATGTGTTCTAGTACAATAGCGGTGAACTGAAATCGCCTTCAAGGACACGTAAGAACTGGTCCAAGTTTCACGCATGCTTTCTCAAGATCTGTCACAACTTTCCCGTTCGCGATTCAATTTGTGGCGATGGTACCCCGGAGACGACAGTAGCTGTGGGCTCACCTCCGCATAATAAGCTTATTATGCTCGTTACCAACTAGCCCAACTTTCTGCCTTGACTTACCTCCGCTACTGTCCTCAGCCACCAGGATATTCACCAGAGGCCAGTCTCCAAAGGCATTTTCCTTGAGATCTGCGAAGTTGTGCATTCATCAAGAGCGAGAAGGGCGTATACTGCGCTGCGCTAGCATGCAGTCTTTCTATGGGATTTAACCAAGTTAGTATAGTCTGAAGCACAGAACTACTTTTCTCTATTGCTAAATCGATTGCGCATTGCTCGTTCTCACCTCCCATTGCGGTTGTATCGTCGTTGAAGTCGAATTCCTGAGCGCCTTTCTGAAAATGTACAAATAAAATAATATTCCTCGCTATCACCCGTATCAACTTATCCTCGGATGAATGCCCACCCGCCTGTCTCGTTCGTATCACTTTTACCTAACAGTGATCACTTTTCTCCTAAGCACAAGGTCTGTATTGTGCGTACTCTCAAGTATACAGGCGCAATACAAAAGAAAGAAAGAAAGAAAGAAAGAAAGAAAGAAAGAAAGAAAGAAAGAAAGAAAAACCGTCTATGCGCTGGGCTTTCGACTCACGGAATATCAAGTGGTAAAAAAAATAAACCAGACATTTCGTTTCTCGCAGCGAATGCCCAGATTCGTGGTGCAAAGATCGATAATTCATGTCTGTCAATGACTCGGCAAACCTTATGTCGTGCGACGTAGTGACGGATTAGTCAATGAATTAGCCTAGTATATATTGATACGTTGGACTGTATCTTTTTCGGGTGAGCAATTTTCACCGTCTAACAAATGTTATCGCTCAGCGCTGGACGCGCCCGCATGTATCAGACGTTTCTGGTATGTTATCAATGGTCCCGTTGTCACCGAAGCTTGTATAATCTGATTGCACGTGCGAGGCGAATTGTGTACAACTTTCTGGAAGACACGCGGGCACCTGCGGTGTGTATAGATGACATCTGGTAAATGAGAGACTCCTTGCCGCTTTTAAATTTGTCACGGTTTCTTGTTCGTTTTTAGAATATCTTTGTCCCCTGGAGTCGCGTGATAATTGCACGCCCGTCACCATGAAAATGCGTTGCTTGAACTTTGCACGCAGAATACACACTGCATAGGCGAGAACAAACGTGTTATCACGTCGTGATGCCTGTTTCCCGACAAACGTAGCCTTTCTTTTGCACGAAATGCAAGAGGAATCGTTGTCAAGCTATAATGCAATGCATGGCACATCAGAAACAGGACGTAGTATGTCGTAAAACGAATAACATGTGAACGTGCTGAACTGGCTGGCAGCGTCGCGAGGGCGAACGTTCAGCCGGGAAAACGCATTAGCGACGTCCCGAATGTTTTACTTCAGTTGGGCAGCAACCCATACCTGTCGTCTTAATATGCTTCTTTATGTCGGTATATGTACTTCGTGGCTTTAAGCTTGATATTATTTTTCCGGTTGTCTTCCGTGCGACAGACTATATGGTCTTTGTCTTCAAGAAAAAAAGAAAGAAAACATCAGTGTTGTCTATTCTCTATATCCTTGATCCCGTCCTGTTCTTGGGTTATTAAAGTCGAAATTCCCACAGTGTCTGTGTCGCATATCTCAGTCGTCCACACAAAATTGATTCTGTGCATGTCACATACGGAGATAATAAGGGCGCCCGAAAAAAAATGCCTCATAGAAACACAACGGGAAAAATTATTAAGCGCGATACTTCTACAGAGGGTGTAACACGAAACACCCATGGTCGTTCCAAAATGATGCAACACGATGGCGTGGGAAAGCATCAGAAACTGTTGAATGAGTGTGCTTAGCTTCCGCTTCAACGGCAGCGGTGCTTATGTCCTCAACACGCACTCATCAGGGAAGAGGCACAAAGCCTCGAGCGGCCAGTTGCGCGGTAATTTTGCGCGCATTTGCGGGCTTCTTTCACCCCCGGAAAAACACTTTTATGTAGCACGTATTGAGCAACAGAAAGCTGTATCGGAAGTGTTTCATGTCGCTCTGCAATTTTCTCAATGACTCTTTTCATCTAAGTGTAATATTTGAGAAGTTGATTAATTAAGACTAATTAGTCAATTAGGCATAATAAAAAATGATTTGAGTAGTTCCAAGCGACGGCAAACAACGTTACCTTGGTTCTGTCCAGCTACGTGGCATTCGCATATCCAAAGTTAGCTGGGACACCCTGTATAATCCTTCCGTCTACGTTCTATTCAGTCGGCGACGCGGCGGAGGACGATCAGAGGTTAACAGTGGAGAAGTCTGGCTGTATCTTCTAGTTGGCTAACGCGTCCCACACCCTTCGTGCACATGCGCGCCGTCTGCGATAGCCCGCCTTGCACTTACCAGCAATCTCTTGAGGGCGTCGCAGTCTGTCGGCCGGGCCCTACGTATGTGGACGCTTATCGTTGTGCTAGACATGCTGGAGGCGGCCGCAGGGGGCACTCTCCGTCGGCCTGTCGGGAATTTCGACGCGACTGAATTTCCCCCGTCCGATCGCGGCTTCACATCGCCCGAGCCTGCTCTGCGATGTTCGCGCGATGGTAACCTCTCGCGGCGAGTGCGCGAGTCGGTGCACACGCGGACCGAGAATGAGGAAGAAGAAAAAACTGTGACGTCGAAGCACGTCCACTGCGTCCTTTTCGACGATTTATCTCTGCAAGTGAATTACGTATACTCAACATTTTTTTTCCCTCCGTTTGATTCTGCCAACCTTATACTCAACTTCGGTTTCAATCCTCTAGGTAATTAAATTTGTTGGGAAGTCGGACACCGAGACCACATTGGTATCCAAGATTTAATCTTCTCGCGAAGCCGGGCCAGCTCTGACAGCAGGGCGTTCCGAGTGCGCACACGACAGCTCCGACCGTGTCACGGGCCGTAGTTTTCTCCCACGATGAGTTAACGCGACAGCGTTAAGGAGCTCGTGTCGCAGAAAAGCCGGTGTCGTCGGTGTCGGCGTCAGCGGTGTGGACCGTGAGCGATAAATCCCGGAAGGCATAAATAAAGAACATCTTGCAAGATGGGCTGGTGGGAATCGAGCGAGGGTCTCCGGAGTGTGAGACGGAGACGCTACCACTCAGCCACGAGTTCGATCGTTCAAAGCGGGACAAAGTCACCTTAGTGAATGCGCTGTTGCCTTAGAAACGTGCCGTAGAAAGTTATACTACGGTGTATATCGGTAATTATCACCATGTAAATTACAGAAGTCGCACTTTCACGAGTAGCGAAGTACGTTTCCGCTACATTTCTTCTGCGCTCTGCGCACACGCAGAGCCATCTTGCGGCAAACACAGAAGACCCCCTCCTCGCAATGTACGGCGCTGCGCCGACACGTGGCGCACCACTCGCCCCATGATCGCGTCCGCCTTCATGGCGCGTCGCGGCCTGGCTGTCCGTGCCGGTCGCGACGTTTGGCCCGCGTAGATCGTTTGAGTAGGCGGTGCGAACGGGGTGCGATAACGCTATCGCGTTCCACTCTTGCAGGCGAAGCTTAAGCGTCCTCCAATTTTTTTCATTTCCTTTCATTTATTTACTCTCAGGGCCGCACAGGCGTTGCGGAGAGGAGTGGAAATAAAGCGAAATAACCGATAACATAACAAAGCGGTTCATGGTCACAGACAGCAGACTTGAACGCGCCGTGATCAGTGACACAGCTGAGGCAGGAATGCGATTCCCGTCTTGACATGTTTTAGGAATGAAAGCTTCGAAGTACACGTTGCCCTTGCACTGTCGTAACCAAGGTGCGTTTTTTTTTCTTTTTTTTTTTCGTGGCACCCGAAGCTTAGTTTGATGATAATGATGATGATCTATTGACATCCCTTTCGAAACGGGTTGGCGACAAACAGTATAGACTGTTCGAGCTAATCAAGTAATCTATTATTTATCTAGCATTTTGTCTGCGTCTCCTTAATATTTTCTCTCTTCCTTATAGCCTCTGTATTTGCTGTACATAGTTGCGTTTGCCTGTAATGGACCCAGGGGCTGGCGAGAGGCGCCGCATAGAAGTTACTGCACGGAGTTCAGCATCCCAAAACCGCACTAAGGGCGAAAAGCGAGCCATGGGGAACGGGGCTCCGGATCAATTTTAACCATAACGTGCGCACGGCACGGCACAGGAGCGTGTGTGTGTGTGTGTTTTTTTTTTTTTCATTACATCTCTATCGAAATGCGGCTGGGAATAGAACGCACGACCTCGTGCTCAGCAGCTCGGCGGTTTATCTTCTTTTGCATTGAACTATATACTCTACTTTCGTACTTAATGCTACCCGATTTTTGGCCAATCTCCTAGAGTGAATATGTGCCACTGACTCGAGAGGCTATACCACTATGGTATATATATCTGGAATGTCGTGAAAGTACGGTGGGAGACCACATCCGCCAAAACGAAAGTTAAAAATAATATAGCTTCCAAATGAAGACAACTTCTTTTAGGAAGAAAAAAGGCAGCTAATTTCTTTCAAAAATAGTCGCTTTCAGGATCAATGGAATTGTCCAACCATTTACTTTTGGAGAGAGAGAGAGAGAGAGAGAAACTTTATTTTGGTTCCTTCAAGGATTTAGCGTCTCGAGGTCTCGGTCGTCTTGGGCGCCGGCGACTTGGAGCCTCTTCCAGCAAGGGTGGGCCCCTATTCCAGGGCTCCACTGAGCCTAGCTACCTGACTAGCGTGCTGCACTAAGGCCCTTTGGGCCGTGAGCTCGCAGCTGGTAAGCCGACTCTCCCATTGCTCCGCACTCGGGTTATTGTGTTGGTGGAATGATTTATTGTGTTTACATTCCCATGTGACATGGTTTACTTTTGGAAGAAACTCTGAAACTCCTCAACCTAATATGGTCGAGCGGGCGGCCCTTGTGAAGTTGCTCTGGGTGAATGAAGCACGACAGAGGGAGCCCGTTTGCTGCATTACGCGTTTCTCAGCGTTCGCACGTACCGGCGCGCAACGAATTTCAGAGGCCACGCGCAGGCTTCGTGGCGGCAGCGCTAGATGGCGCGGCGTGTTCTTACCGAAGCGCGAAAGAAGAGTCCTGCTGCAGTGCAAGCCTCATACCCAATTCGTTTCGATGGTCGCAATACGTTGTGTCGCTATATTGATTCAATGCTAACCACGCCTTACCGTCAACAGTCATCGTAAGAATTTTCCGGTAGCCGTGTGCAGTCTTGGCTCTAGTGGCCCACTCGACCGAAAGATCTCGCTTCCTACTGTGCCACTAAGTGTGTGCCGCTCTTCATAGTAATCATCGTAACACATAAATCAAACCAATTACACATTATAAGATAGGATGCGCCACATTAGCGTCTCCAATCATATCCATGGATGGATGCGCCGCCAGTTTTTCTGGGTATGACCCTCTGGTATTGTCGTTTGGAGCTGTACAGTTTCGCCGCAACCATAGGGCGATTTGCACTGCGTTTAACATTTTCACTGGTGCATCCATCAGATTGCCATCGCTGCCGCGGTTTCATTTTGTCACATCATTTCGCATGTCACATTACTTATTTAATATCCACCTCTTCTGATAATCCACCTGAACGGGCTGAGTAACACTTAATGCCCGGTGCCCATTAAGAACAAATCTGCTCTAGAAAAAAAAAACCCTGTGTGGCGTCATAGTAAATCAGAAATCGATTGCGTATTAATACAATGCAGGACTGGATTTCATTCGCTATTTCTACGCCTAAAGTTACACTTTGTACCCAAATTTCTAATATTGACCGGTGAAGCCGCTGTGGACGTATGTCGCTGATAGCTCTTCGCCAGGTCGCCAGCAAAAACGCATTGTGGTTCTCAATTTTCTTGCATTTAGCTCTTGAATTCGTTGTCACATCGCCCGTTTATTAAGGCGAAAGCATTAGGTGGCTCGTTGCAATGGCTAATACCCCCTTAAGGCGGCGTCTTGCTGAGTGGTACAAAAGTTATGATTAGCAATGACTCGTACCCCGTAAGCAGGCAAAAGTGCAATGGATCATACATTCACTGAAATTACCCATACATTGCAACACACAGAACAGCATACGTTTAAAAAAAAAACTAGCTCAAAACAAGCATCCGAACCATCGACGATGCATTGCATACCCCCTCGGAACTACGCTTCGGCCGAGGATGCTCGCCAAGCGGGAAACGAGGTGTGACGTACGAAGCGGCGCGAGCCAGGCGTTCGACCGTGAGTGCTGCCTTCCCCTGCAGAGAGGACGTAACGTAAAGTCGAAGAGAAACGTCGTTGGCGCGAGTCTGATACCGCAATGCGAGCGCGCGAAGCCGCATCTGAGTATCGAAAACGAGCCGAAGAAGCCGAACTGCGAAAGCAGCAAGCAACACGACGATGCGAGGCGGCAGCGCAGAGAGGAGGCCGAAGCTCGCGCAGGCAACCGCTTGCCACACGTGTGCTTCACACTGCGGCTCGTTACGCCTTGCAGGAAGTCTGACCCTTCCGATCATATAAGTTAATGCATTACCAAGTGCGCAGCAGGCTTTCGCCTTCACGTATTACAGGAGTGTAACATGCTGCCGAAATTTCAAATTTGTTTATGATCTTCGCATCGCTATTTATAAATAAACCGTCTCGGTTATATGTTGGCCAAAATGACATGAAACGTGCCGCGGTTCGCGGCCTCAAGCCAACTATTAGTTTTCGCAGGTCCCCTCTTTATTATTCCCTATCCGTTTCACTTCCTTCCGATTTTTCTAAGCCGCGCTCGTGCAGTTTCACATTTCGACATCGAATGCAAATGCTAACGGGGTAACAGGCTGTCGGCAAACGCTGCAGCCTTTCGGAAGCCTTCGGCAGCCTGCGATCGTCACCCGGTCACCTAGGCACCGCCCATGAGGACATAGCGCGCCGCAGGCGAACTTGTGTCTGGCGCGCTTTCGCGAGCCGCCACAGAACAGGAGAAAGCGCGCCGGGCGACACAGGCATGCAACCGCGGTCACGACTGCTTGCTCGTGCTGGCGCCGGGTTTGAGCGGCGTCCACGGCTGCTCCAGGGTGAGCAGGGTGACGGCGCGCCCGTCCATCTCGAAGAGGTGCCACCCTTTCTCCCGCTCCTGGTCCATGCCGCCGTGCCTACGCATCAGGTTGATGAACGCGTCGCTCTTGGTCAGCGCGTGACAGGTGAGCTCGTTGCACTTGTTCTGAGCCGCTTCCTGCGCAATGGGAAGAGGACGGCGGCATCAACTCGGGGGGGCTGCGCAACAGGGAGACCAGAGGGGGAGCCCCGAGTGTCCACAACAGGTTTCAGTGTAGGGGGGGAGAGGGGGGGGAACACTCCGATGAAAAGTGGGCACAGCACTGAGGGTCGCCCCTCCTCCGCCTCCCGCCTCCTTAAATATAACAAATGAATCTTGGTTTCGCAATAATAAGTTTGTATAGGTGAAATGGACCCGGCTCTTGACTCCACACTCACGATATACCTCCGGGGCATCTGCATCAACTTTCTTGTGTAGAGATGCCAATGATCGCGTCATGTCCATCCTAAGCCCATCGACATGCCCATCTTCCTAAGTCTCATCCGTAATAATAAAAGAGAAAACAAGTGTAACTTCACTTATCAACCAATTACAATGCACCAGCTTGCACAGTTCCGAAATGAAATACGGCGGATTAACTGGGGGGATGTTTTTGCTGCGGATAATGCAGATGCTGTCTATGAAACATTCTTGCACACTTTTCGGGCTTGCTATAAAAAACATTTCCCACTTCGTACCAAGCCTTAATTCGCGTTCTCGGAAAATCCGCAAACCCTGGATCACGACAGAATTGCTGTGTAACATCAAGGTTAAAATAAAATTATATAATAAGTTCTTTAAAACCTGGAATCCACAAGACCTGCAGGTTTTTAAATCATTTCGGAACCAATTAACAAACGAGCTGCGCCGCGCTAAAGACCGCTATCATCTCGAGTACTTTCAATCCTGCTAGAATGACAGTCGAAAATTCTGGAAGCGGGCCAACGTTTTGTTGAATCGTGTGCCTGATTATCAGCCTCCAACAGGTATTTTGGAAAATGGCAATGTAGTTCCAGACGTGTTTCTGCCTGACACGTTTAACAATTACTTTACCAGCGTTGCAAGTGCACCTATCAACATGAATGCTAGTCGTTGCTTATCCGTTGATTGCTCCGATTCAGTTTTTTTTTTTTTTTTGCGTCCAACGAACGTATCTGAAATAATATGCAAGTTCAGTGAACTCAATAACAGCAGCGTTTGTGATGCCAATGATATTCAGATTAAACCTGTGAAATACGTCTTAGATTTAATTGCGCCTGTATTAATGCACGTCTACAGTCTCTGCCTTTCTTCCGGTGTATTCCCACGTCAGATGCAAACGGCAAAAGTTTTGGCTTTATTCAAGAAAGGAGATAGGAAATTGTTGACAAATTGTAGACCAATTTCTATTCTCCCCGTATTTTCAAAAGGTTTAGAAAAAATTTTTCAACGCATTTTTGATTTCCTCGAAAGCAAAAACTTTTTAACCGATTGTCAGTTTGCCTTTCGCAAAAATAGGTCTATTCAACTTGCCCTGCTTCAGCACAAAGAATTCATTTTAGGTAATTTTGATAAAGGCCTTCTTAATCTAGGCATTTTTATAGAATTTGGCAAGGCCTTTGATTGTATTAACCACGAGGTTCTGTTACATAAAATGAATCGCTATGGTATTCGTGGCATCGCTTTAGACTTGGTTAGGTCATATCTGTGTCATAGATGCCAATTTGTGCAAATTAATAAGATTTCATCCCAAGTTAGACCAGTACATATTGGCGTTCCGCAGGGTAGCATCTTAGGCCCTCTTCTCTTTAATATCTTTATTGATGATATTGTTAATATAGATTTCAACACCAAGTTTATTTTATATGCTGATGATGCAACGGCGTTGTTTTCCTCAAGTAATGCTGTAACACTGCTGACAGGTGCGAATTGTGTGCTTAAAAAATTTTATACTTGGTCTGTCGAAAATGGGTTGAAAATCAACACAGCAACAACTAAAGCAATTTTGTTTCATGCCAAGAATAAGAATGCTCTCCTGAAGGACGACATTAAACTTGGCTCTTCAAAAATCATGCTTGTGAATTCCATTAAAGCCTTAGGTGTTTTCTTTGATCATGACATGTCTTGGAACTGTCATACTAATTTTTTAGCAAACAAGCTTTCTCAAGTTTCAGGTCTTCTTTTCACTATTAAACAGATTCCTCTTTATTTCTTTGCCACCTAAATTACGGCTGCCTGGTTTGGGGCACAACATCTGCCACTAATATTAATCGTATTTTTCGTCTGCAAAAGAGAGCTGTTCGTGTTCTGTGCAATGTGCCATTTTACTTTCCAACTAATTCGTTATGTAAAGCCCTAAAGATACTTAAAGCTCCTGATCTCTTCAATTTTTCGCTTAGCATTAACATACGGTAAGGAGTGCCAGAAAAACATTAACCACGCCAGGTCTATAGCCAACTTGACGCGAAATAGAAGCTATTATGCTACAAGATTTCCGGAATATTGGTTTGTGCCATACCCACGTACCAACTATGCGAAACAAAAGCTTGCATACACTTCACCGCAATTATTAAATAAGTTAATGAATGATGGTATTGATGTTTTTTCTTGCAGTAAAAACAAGTTGATAAATTACCTTGGTGCCTATTAGCCTTTAATCTCTGTATAAGTAGGCTTTATTTTTATTGAGTTATGTATTTTTTCTATTGCTATTTGCTGTTTGAACACTAATTGTATAAGAACGTTTATTGTTTTTGTTTTGTTCTTTCACGATTACCCTCCTTTTTTTGCCTTGTGTTTGGTTTCTGTTGCTGCTGTCACGAGAAGGTTTAAGGACTAGTCAAGTTTCTCTCTTGTACTTTTTTCCTTATATCCTCCATAAACTTGTATATTTATGGAAATAAATTCATTCATTCATATATGGTGGCTAAAGCAGCTTTGTGCAGGTGGCCACGTAAATCTTACTTTCTGTACGTAGTCTTGCCATGTCCACTCAAGGTACGCTTACGTTATATTATGCTCACCCAATAAGGTAAGCCTTAATTCCTATTATGATCGCAGTAAATTTACCTTGAAGACCGTTTATAATTACGGCGATATAGGCTGACCTTGAAGATGGCCCGGAGGAGTGCCGAGCCGACACCCTTGCCTCGGTACGCGGGTGCCACGTGCAAGCCATCGAGGACCATGCTGCGGCCTCCCCAGGTGCTGAAGACGAGGCTGTACAGCGCGCAGCCAATCAGCGGAGGCGACGGCAACAGGCTGGCGCACAGCGGAGGGCATGGCACGGCGATGCCTGCGTGCAAACGTCGAAGGGCAGTGTGGATGACATTGTTTCATGACTGGTGCACCATCATTTCTTGGTCCGTGTGCTTTCGACCCGTGAGGAAGCTTAAAGCATTCACATTAAAGCGTGGGTAGTTTATAAACGGTATGGGATGTGCTGCTGGAGTTCCGCAATGGAATTAAGAACCTACGGGCCCATCATGACCCGCACAAAGTCCTTAGTTCCGCTGTAACTAATGAATGTAATTTCCGCCTTTTCTCCCTCGGACGAGGCGTTCTGGCGCATCGTGTATAGCGGCGAACTTATATCGCCTTCACGGACGCGTAAGAACTGGTCGACGTTTCATGCACGAATCCTCAGGCACGTTCTCTCGAGGTCCGTCATAACTTTTCCGTTCGTGATTCAATTTGTGACGATGGTATACCCCGAAGACGACAGCAGCTGTGGGCTTACCTCCGCTATTGTCCTCGGCTACCAGGATATTCACGAGAGGCCAGTCTCCAAAGGCATTTTTCTTGAGATCTGCGAAGTTGCGCTTTGATTTATAGCAATGAGGGCGTACTGCGGTGTGCTATATAGCATGCCTTGGGATTTAACCAAGTCAGTAACCTAAACATTAAACTACTTTTCTTTATGGCGAAACTTGAGAGAAAATTGGTCGTTCTTACCACAGATTTTCATACAATGATAACTAGAGGGAACTCTGGCGCTGCGATCGTTCAGCCACCATGGGAATGATGGGAAGTACAGGAATTTGTCTGATATTCGTGCTTGTGTCTTCAGACATTCTTGCGACTTCGTTTATTACGCTTTATCTGCCTTCAGAATCCTAAATTTCAGAGCAATCAATACTTTTCTATGTGTAGAATGACACTCTGCGAACACACGCAATCCTACTAATTGCAGCGTTTCATGTATGTCGACGTGGTCAAATTGAAGCGCAACAAGCTTCTCAACACGCTGACTTACCCGCGAGCAATTCACAAGGGCGTTCTATGGCTCGCGTCGGTTGCATGCGTCCGTGGCGTAATGGTTTTAAAATCCGGCTTCTCTTCTATAGAGGTCCTGTGTTCGAATCCTGCCGTCGAGCAATCTTAATAACATTTCTTTAAATATTTATTACACAGTACTTTGTTGAAAGTGACGAATTTACAAAGTCGAAGGGACGTTTAAAGCCAGAAGGACGAAGTTTAGGCAAGTCCATGTACTTCCCATAATTACCATGCTGGCTGAACCGGCCCGATTGCAGCTCCCGCAGACACTAGCGCCAGAGTTCCTTATAGTAATTATTGCATGAAACTCTATGGTTCTTACCTGCCATTGCGGCTGCATCGTCCTTGAAGTTGAACTCCTCAGCACTTTTCTGAAAAGTGCACAAATAAAACAATATTTATCGCTATCACCCGTGTCAGGTTAACACCGGATGGCCCACCCGCCTGTCTCGTTCATATCACTTTGAGCGTCACTTTTCCGCTCAGCACAAGGCCGTCTCTTTGATTTCCCGTACACAACTATACAGGCGGAATACAAAAACGTCTATGCGCTGGGCTTTCAACACAAGGAACCTTGACCAAGTGGTAAAAAATAAGGCAGACATTTCGTTCCTCGAAGCGAATGCACAGGATTGAAGCGCAAAGATCAATCATTCAATGTGTCAGTGAATCAGCAAACCATAGTGGCGTGTAATGCACTGACTAATCTGTCTATAAATCGTAAAGCTATACAGCTGAAACTCTATTTAACGAAGTGATGGCCACGCTCGAATTATTTCGTTAAATCGGGAAGTTCGTAAAATCGAGAAAAGAATTTTTCGATCCTTATAAGTCTTAAGTTGCAACGTAGCGACACGCAAAGGCTACCGCGGCATTGCATTTGCCGCTAATCCAGTCATCTGTCGCATAAACCATAA
Source organism: Dermacentor variabilis (assembly GCF_050947875.1). NCBI lineage: Eukaryota > Metazoa > Arthropoda > Arachnida > Ixodida > Ixodidae > Dermacentor > Dermacentor variabilis. Next base: position 84,224,934 of record NC_134569.1, read on the forward strand.
AATAACGAAAGCAACCACCGCTAACCCTACCGAGGCGGTGTTGAGTCGGCTGTTCCGTGCATGGGCACGGCGTGCAGCCTTATCAAAATAAATATAGATATGTGACCATGGCGCCTAGATGTTTTAACGCGATAGCTTTAGAGCGCACTTTCGAAGAAGAATACGTCTGTGTCAAAATTAGAAAAAGAAAATGACCGCTTTTTTACTTATTTATTTCAGGAAAAACTTCGTTAAAGCGAGTTCGGCCATGCCCGTTTCAATAATTCGGGGTGATGATAACATTGAACCCAATGGGTATACCTGCCGGGAAAGTAAATTTCTTCGTTAGGTCGGGAACTTCGTAAAATCGGGTTTCGGTAGATCCGAGTTTTAACTGTATTGTCGTGTGGCGTAGTGGCGCAGGGCCAAGTAGCACGAAGTGGGTAAAATCGAGCTCAGCAATTCTGCGATGTGTTTAATGGCATTGGCACAAGAAAGGCCCCTTCTTGTGGCTTTTGAAGTTGTCATTTTTTTTTTCCTGGAGTCGCGTGACAATCTCACCCCAGTCACCATGAAAATGTGTTGCTTGCACTTTGCACAGCGCCAGAAGAAAATAGCAAGCAAACAAAATACACACCGCGTAGGCGAGGCCAAAGGTGTTATCGCGTCATAGGGATGATGCCTGTTTCCCGACAAACGTATGCCTTTCTTTCTGCACTAAAGCTTTATATGCAAAAAGAATTGTTGCCAAGCTATAACACGATTTTCATGGCACACTAGGAGCAGGACTTAGCATGTTGTAAAACGAATAGCATGTGAACATGCTGAACTTGCAGTCAGCGCCACAGGGGCGGGTTCTAAGTGAATGTTATAGCCGGAAAAACGCATTAGCGCGTAAAGTATTAGCGACGTCCAACTGTACTATTTTAGTTGGGGCCAGAACGTGCATGTCTGTCGTCCAATTACGCTACTTTTCGCCAGTATAGTACCTGGTGACTTTAAGTATAACCCCCATGTAAACGACAAGCGACGCGATTGAGATCGCTGTCGCGTCCACTCGTTGCCTACCGGTCGTACGCCATGCGAGCGACGGCTTTGCGCTACGACTCTGCAGGCTTGTGTACGAGGGCAGCAAATAGGTACCGAAAATAACGTCACGCATGATCTAATAACTTAAACGAAGTTGTTTTTTTTTTTTTGTGCAGAGCAGCAGAAACTATTTCTGAAGGTCTTGCAGTTTTTTTTTTAATCTTTTCACGTATAAAAATTAGGCTCTTTGCTCGTTCCGTGCGACAACCGGTAGTACTTGACTGATGTACTTCCTGTTGCGGCTTCGCGCTATTGGCTAGTCGCTCATAGCACTTCCGAGAGACGAACGACGAATTATATTTTTGGTACCGAGCGATCCAGCGATAAAAAACTGGATATGGTTATGCACTTTTTACGGCACCGCAAGGAAAGCGTGACACGGCTTGCGCAAGAAGCAATGGCTACTCAACATTGGCCGAGAGAACGTTGTACCGACAAAAAAACAGTGTTGTTTGCGAGGTGAGGCGTCTTTCTTATCGCTCGTATCAAAGCATCCACCAACGCTTCATTTTTATTTTTATTCTTCCGGCCTGCTCATAAGCGTTTCTGCTGCGACAATTCGTACGTTGCATAAAAATAGGGTTGCTCTCAGTATGCCGAATATTCTGCTGGGACTCCATCGCCTCGCACGTGTGTGCGCCCCGTCTGCGGGAGCCAAGGAGAAAAAGCGTCCCGTGCGCAGCGCGTGCAGCCGGCGCGCGAGGAGAATCGAGGAGGAAAGCGCCGCGGGGAGGAGAGTGTCGCCGCTTTCAAATTATCAGGGGGTTTTAGGCGCTGCATCACAGGATATAAACCTTCTGACGCCACAGAGCTCCCGCGCAACAGCACGTGCATCTCAAAGAGTTCGAACAGTTGATTGACACACGGAGACGCGCCCCGTGATACAATCTCGACCGGGCGAAGTGGGTCTTCACCGCAATAATTAGGAAGCGACGACGAACGCGGGCACCGTCATGATGAAAAAAAAAATTAGAAAAGAATGTGTTCACTTCACTGGTACATGGTTGTGACTCTTATCGGAGTCTCGAGCGGTTCTGAACAACACGGGGGCCAGGACGGCCTTAAAGCCCTTTGCGGTCTTGTGGTCGTCGATGTCTTGGGGAGCCTGTGGAAGTATCGGTGCTTTCGTCAGGTTCGGCAGTCGACGAGCTCTCGCCCTTCGGGTTTTCTGCTCTTCGTCCTTCCCTCTGTGTCTGCTCAGGTCGTAAAGGGGTGACGCTTTTTCGGGGAAGAGGGGCAAATTATCTCGTCAACGGAATGCACGCCTGAACGTTCCTCACACTTGACAGCTCGATCCTAACAGCCTTTTCTGGGACGAGGCAATTCATCATGTCATGGAAACGTACGCATGAATGTTTCTCACACTTGACAGGTCGATTGTTACACCCGCAACTCAGGTGCGCGAGTGCAGATGTCCTTTGTATGCAAGTGTCATTTGTAAAGTCAATTCGACCACTATCCGTAACCGGGCGGAACTGTCAAAGAAAGCTTTTCGCTTGATAAGTGTAAGAAAGTCAGTATGTAGTCAATCCTTTATCAGTAAAGAAAGCTCTATATCTTAAATTTGGTAGAACCAGTCACCAAATCAGTCAAGGATCCTATGCCAAAACGGAGCTACAGAGAAAAATATCACAGCTCGCCCCCAACAGAATGGGGGCGAGCTCCACCACTGGAACTACTGGCGCCGCCGTCGGCGTGACGTGGTATGAGGGATCACGTGGACACAGCGGCCGCGTCGGCTGCTTCGAAAGCGCCGGAGCTTGGTGGCGCTTTCGGTGGCGTCATTTATTAGGACGCGCCTGCGAACGTATACCTTATCTTGCTTAATAAACGACTTCAGTGATGCAGTTGGTGAAGGGCGCCTGTTCCCCATGTACAATGTACAATGACTGTCAATGACATGTCTGTACAATGAGCCATGTACAATGACTGTCAATGTAGCCAAATATGGCCGAACGCTTCCAGAAAGCTATTCACTTTATTTAAGGAAAGATGCGCGCTCGAAAGCGTATATTTGTTCATAGTGAGCATATCTAGGTAGCGTTTGTTGTTTCATTGCACAATTCAGTAGACAACAGAGCCGCTAACCAGTAGATTTGTAGCCGTAAGCTGGCTATATGTATGTATATATATACATTTAAACCGATTCGTCATGTTTTGTTTCCAGCGGCGCGAGCGCCGGCGTGAAAGACGGCCGGCACTCTCATCTCTTTCAGCTCCGGGAGCCTTCCTCCTCCGCTTCCTTCGCGTCTTCGAAAAGATTAGAATCGTCTTTCCTTTCGTTAGATCACTATCATCGAACAGATGAGGAGAGAAACACGATGGCGTGAGAAAGTATCGACAATGGTTGAATGAGTTCGCTAAGCTTACGTTTAAACCGCAGCGATGTCTATGTCCTCAACGCACAGTCATCAAGGAAGAGGCACAAAGAAGCAGCGCAGCCTTGAGTGACTATATACTCCGTCTGACGAATTCCGTGCAGTGCAGTGAATGCTAGGGCTCGTGTCAGCCGATCAGTAACGAGCGCTGGTTGACTGCTCTATACAAAGGATAGTAGGGCTTGCCCATTGCACGCTACTGTACATATAATCCTTCCCTCTAGGTTCTATGCAGTCGGCGACGCGGCGGACGACGATCGGAGGCGAACAGTGGAGAAGTCTGGTTCGATTTACTGGTTGGCTAACGGGGCCCCACAACTTTCGCTGCGCATGCGCGCTGTCTGCGAGAGCCGCCTTGCACTTACCATCAGTCTCTTGAGGGCGTCGCAGTCTGTCGGCTGGGCCCTGCGGATGTGGACGCCTATCGTTGTGCTAGACATGCTGGAAGCGGCCGCAGAAGGCACTCGCTCTCCGTCGGTCTGTCGGAAATTTTGACGCGACTGAATTTCCCCCGTCCGATCGCGGCTTCACATCGTCCGAGCCTGCTCTGCGGCCGTGCTGCGGCGTTCGCGCGATGGGAACCTCTCGCGGAGACTGCACGGGTCGGTGCACGCGAACCGAGAATGATGATGATGGTGATGATGATGATGATGACCACGACGACGACGACGACGATGACGACGACAACTTATTTAATTGCACAACCTCACCGTGGGGGACAGGCTTCGAACCGCCGCGTGTAGTAATAAAAAAAATTATCGCATGGGGTATTACGTACCAAAACCACGATCTGATTATGAGGCACGCCAGAATGGGGGACTTCGGATTACAATTTTTACCACCTGGGGTTCTTTAATGTGCACCTAAATCTAAGTACACCGGTGTTTTACAGCGAAGCTGTTAAGAACTACTTTTCCCACTATCGTGTCCGCGTGTATAGCAAAAAAAATCTCGAATATAGTGCAATGTCGGGCCGACCCGCAGCGGAGATGACGCAAGCGTTAAACACTCCCCATACGTGATCCGATCCCAAAGATAGTGCAATGCCGAGCCGACCCGCGGTGGAGGTGTAGTTCGCCATTAAGGGGCCCTCATACACACAGCTTCACTGGTCAGACTTCTCCACAGAATGGAAGGGCAACGAGCTTCTTTTCGCATTTCGCCTCCGTCTAAATGCGGCCGCCGTAGTCGGCATTTGATCCCGCGACCTCGCGCTTAGCAGCGCAACACCAAAGCCACTAAGCAACCACGGATGGTCGGAAATTAAATTAATAATTAAAGTTGTGAAAGAAAGGAAGAAGGAAAAGCGGAGCGGTGAAGGACGTTTTCTTTTTTGTGCAAACCGCCCAATTCTTGGCCGATTCCCCACCACGTACCCACAATGGGTAGCTGCCACTTGTGCAGAGGGAACAGTCGCATTTTCGATTACGTTTTCGACCATTTATTTCTTCATTTTCATTATGCTCTAAAGAAATGTCCGTCTGATACTAACCGACCTATATTCAACTTCGGTTTTAGTTTTAAGCTCATTAAACCACCGTACTGAAACGTTCCGTGCGTCATTCCCATAATTTGAAATGTTTTCCGTGTATACTTCTCCTATAGTTGTTGCGGAACTTATGTGGATTCCATATAAATTTTGCGTCATTTCCATAAGAATCGTATGGAAAACATGGAAATGTGCGGGAAAAATGGAAAGCATCGAAACAGGTGCGTGTACACGTTCTCAACGATCCAGCACATGGGCCAGCCCGCGCTCGTTCTGACCCTCGGCTTGTTCGAGCTCCGCAACGAGCGCCTGCTCGAACTCGTCGAGAGTCGGGAAAGCCGGTGCAGGCGTGGCGCCGCAAGATCGACGCCACATGCATAGCCAGGTGTACCTGCGAAGTGATTCGCGTAACTTCACGATTCCCGCAGCGCGTGGGATCTGCGTAGCTTTTTATTCGTATTTTTCGATCTGCGTGAGAGCCACGAGTTGAACTGCCGTGCGCGGTAAAATTTCTTCTGGCGCACGAACCGCGCGTAAGTGTCAGGCACGATGCCTAATTCTGCTCTTGCCGTCGGTGCATGGGTCAGTGACACTGCCGCCACTGTGTCGGAGCACGCTGTATACAGTATACATTCGAGGTGATGCCGAACTGCGCGTGATTATTCCTTCGTTATCAGTTTTCACCTTGAAGTTCTCGTTTTTACATTACTGTAATTTTTCCTCCCCACCGCGCGCTTCTTGGCCAGTCCCTCACTGGGAGCAGAAGGCTGTCACGTGACAGAGAAGGCGGTCGCGAGCTCCTCTACAGTATACCTGAAAGTGACAGAAATTAGAGCCCGACTGTTTACACGCGCTGCGCCTTGCCTCGTACGTGCGTGTGGCTTATCCTAAACTCGGGTCTCTCCCTTTCTTTTATAGCACCCCCCCCCCCCACATACTTGTCATCGCGTGTAGGGTAGAAAACTGGAGAATGTGTTGTTAACCTCCCTGCCTTTACTTTCTTCGCAGGGGTACTACTTGTTTGGCTGGTTGTTTGAACGTAACTATTAGGAGAGGGGCGGTAGTTAACGCAAACTGTATACAGATGAAGCGCGCCCTTTTGCAATACTTTCAGAACGCTCTTCTTGTCGATACTCCATCTGTGTAGGCGCATTAAGTTGCGCGCCTCTGAAAATAGTTATCCTTCCTTCCTTCCAATTCTTTCAACCCCCTCCCTGTCACTATGTTTCGAAAACACTGACGTCTTTCTGTTTGGAGGAAGAGGACCTGTGTGGCTTACGGTACCTACATAAATGGAGTGTGGGTGCACGCCAATATTAAACAGTGCTATAACGGGCACGTCACAGATAGCCGAGACACCACTAAGGTCAAATAAAGGTTCGCACGTACGAACGTATGGGCTCACGTCGAACGCGAGAAGACAAGTGAAAATAAACGCAGAGGAAGACTTTGTCAAATGTATCGCCGATTTTCATTTACGTCCGTCCAGCCAGTTTCTGCATGTCGTCGTAGGAAAGCTGGTAATAGCTCCAGCCGTCTTGGGACATGATGTCCTCAGCTCCGTGTTTCTTCAAAAAGGAGATAAGCGCCTCGTTCACCAGCTGTGGACAGCAATCAATGCGTCGGCATCCATGATCTTCACACTCCTGAGTAGATAAGAAAACGACAGCGCAGAAAATAATTCTTTGTGAAGTCATACAACAAAAGGGGGGGGAAACAAAAAAAATAGGCAGTACGGTATAGCAAACACATCTTAATTACCTCAAAAGAAACGCCCAAAAAGCTCGTTTTCACCGTTCCTTCAAGGCTTTTGGCTGCTCAAGCCAAGTTGGTGCATTTGAGTTCGATTGGTGAATGTGAATAAGCTGCCTGCAATCGCACCACTTTAGCAACGTGTGCACGAATAATTCGTCACTTGCTGCCACTAATCAGTCTATATGCTGTCTCTATATAAGAAAGCAAAACATGCATCATAAAACTGAAACAGTCGGGGTACAGCATACACGGTAAACACTCTACGGGGCGTGGTGCATAGTACAGAACTGCCCATTCACGGCCAAAATTCTACACGCTGGCACCTTCATAAGCCGTGCTACATGCTCAAATTAATTACATTCCATAACGCCCTCAACAAGCTCAATTAAAAGCATATGTGCGTTTACTTGGCAACGCGGTTTTCTAATGTACAATTTCTAACGTGTTCGCTTAATTACGTGCTAACACCTTGTGTTGCACTAGTCAGTTTTACTGGCTAGTGCGTTGTCCTACAGCTAGGAGTGAAACGCGCTATCATTTGAATTTCAAATAATCTAGGATTCTAGCTAAATAATCTAGCTAAATCACTAAGCTCAGCTAGTGCGCTCATCCCATATAGCTCAAGTAGAAGGTAGACAAGGCAAACAGCACATTTTATACTAGATACTTTAATTGCACTAGGAGAAAAAAAGTACATTTCAAGAATACAGAAGGTTGCGCAGGTGCGACGGAAAGGCGAGGCCGCTGCAAACAGATGTGCGCTTGCAGGTTCCAGGTTGATTGGATGCTCAGATATTTTACAGGAGCGGGAGAAACGTAGCAGTTTAGCGTGTATATATCCAGCACGTGACATACCGTTCATGTCTGGCATACAACTTCTACATTATTTGTAACCTACGTAAATGCCCCAAATTTACCTTCATGACTCTCCTCAAGAGCTCGGTTCCAATGCCTTTTCTTCTTCGGTCTTGAGCGACGTACAGATCACCAAGTCGCAAGCTTTTTCCTTCCCAACTGGAGTAGATCCTTGAAACCATGGCATAGCCGATTATCCCGGGAGCAGCTGCAGAAACGGCAACGTTTATTTCGCTGACAAATAATAAATAAATGCTAATTAGGGAATAGTAAGAGGGGGGGGGGGCACAACTTGCCGCTATAGGGGCCTACCTGTAGTATCTTCCTCAGCGACGAAGCACTCGAAAACAGGATCTTCACCAAAGCCGTTTTTCTGGAGACCTGCAATTTACCAAAAGGCTCCGTCAATTAACCAGGCCTCTACATTCAGTTTATACGTATATGCTATCCTATCTCCTCCGTGATGATAAAGCAGGTATCATATCGACGGCAACCCTGCCGCGCTCTTTAGCCTTTGGGTATAAATGGTTTGCTGCGTATAGTCAAGCTAGCAGGTATAACTAGTGTGCCTTGTTGCGGGCGCTCACTCTAGGTTTAATATATGCACGCCTTAGATGAAATAAGAAAGAATGCAGACACAGGACAGCGCTACTCTCTTGTCCTGCGTCTGCCTTCTTGGTCTCGTCTATAAAGGTGCGCGTTTGTTAAACTATGAACCCATCCGCCCAGCAACACGTCCTTTTATGACGGCGGCTATTCGCGCACCCTGTCGTGCTGCCCAACAATTCGACGTATTGCAATACAGTTATCGCCGCGCCGCGTGATACCAGTTCTTGGTTCAGAGTATATAGCTGTCCGTCGGTTCAAAATACCGTATGCGGTTCAATACCGTATAGTCCGCGTGCATCACCTGCGATGCAATATAGTGGTTGCAGGTTGAGGCAATTCTACTTCAATGCCTCACTGTACTCTGCGTCGCTGTGCATGTAGAGGCGGACGCTGCCTATACGTACAAGTTCCAGCGGTCGAACACTTCGGCCATTCGGAATGATACCCTTCGACGCACCATGCGAGCACCTGTATACTCCCCGTGGCCCCGATATCCCAGATGGCCTTAGCCGTCCCAATAGCAATTTTGGCTCAGCGAAATTTGTGTGAAAGCGGCTGCTACATGCGGCTATCCGAGCCGCTACCCCGCCCCGTCTCAAATGTGAAGGCAGACCTTTATATCTGCGGACGAGCCGGGCCTCCATTCTAATTGATGACGACGACGATGATGATGATGGGTTGCTAAAACTATTGTCTTTGTTGTGCTTTAATTGTTGTGTTTTAATTGGCCATACACCCCGCTATTAAGGGCGTACTCCAATACTGGCCAGAACGGAGACAATCTACGTATACAGCTAAAGAGACAGCCGAGACAGCTTCGAGTACAGTGTACTAGTACACTGTAGCTTCGAGTCCAAGTAATGGAACGCATTTCGAACCGTGTGGAAGACGCTTCTGCGACGCGATGCGCCTCGCAGCGACAGTAAAAAAAAGTTGAGAAGAACGCATTATTTCTGTATTTTAACTGTTTGCGTCCGCTAACCTATGAAAAACACCATGTGACTTGTATTAAGGGCATGGGAAAGCTTGTGTCTGCGTTTTTTTCCTTTTTTTTTTTGTTTCCTTTTTTGCGCAGTCGACCTTCCCGTCGACATTTCAAGCGTCCTGCTCAGCCGCCATCTTGTTTGGACAGGAAAACAACCTCCATCGTTTTTTACTTTGATGCTGTTTTCGCGAAACTGTCTTCGTGAGAACTGGAACGATACTTAATATGCCCACCGTCCGCTTAGCCGTCCACCTTGCCGTCTGCGACGAGTATTGGGACACCGCCTTAGTGTCTACTGTGAGCTATTCTATAGCCCCACTCTCTCCAGGACTTCTTTCAGAAAAGGGCTATTGTGTGCTTAGAAAAAAAAGAATATATTATTCGACATACGCGATCCACATAATCATTAAGCACACCAGCCACCTTAACTCCGGTGACAACAAAACAAAACGTGTTTTATTCCTTCTCTGGAACTCAGACGATGTGTTGCTAGTGTGGTTTAAAAAGGGCGGCCTCATTTCGACGGGGGTGGAATGAAAAAAAAGAAAATAAAAGAACGCTTGTGTACTTAGATTTCAATGCACTTTAAAGAACCCCAGATGGTCAAAATGAGCCCTCCACTAAAACTTCCCTCATAGCTGCCTTCAGAGGTTACTTCCAACAAAACAATCAAATCATTGTTTTAAATGGACACTAACGAGAATCACTAAATCAGTTCAAACTGGTTAAGTATTCTTTCAAAGCTCCGTTTTCGTTAATACTGCGGTATAATGCTGATTACCGGGAGAGAAAATGAAGGCCAAAATTCGCGCTTCTTTTCGTTTCTTTCTTTCCTTCTTTTTTATTTCGCGCCTATACCCCATGCAGGGTCGAATACAACAGGACGAAGCCACGGATTTTGAAGTATTCCGTATTGTATTTGGGCCGTTGTAGCGCAATAAAAGTTCTAAAAAATTGCTAAACTACAGTCACTGACTCCCCCAGAATACAGTGTAGTCAATTTCTACCGATACAAAGGTTCAACGTGGCGGAGCAGACGCCCTAAAAATCTGTGACGTCACGGCGAGCTGGAGCGGCAACTCCACGGTGGCGTCGTCACTCGCCTTTCGTGTTTGCGCCTCGCTCTTCAAGACTGCATGCTATCGCGGCCACCATTATGAGCTGCTTCATTTCGTATTTTAAAGCGGTGATTTACTAATACAGCTCAAATCACTTCGTTCTTTGGTGCCTCTTTAACGTACGTATCACGAAGACGTATCGCGGGGAAAGAAGCCGCAGTCATTATTAATTGACTGGCACAGCCCAGCGCTGCGTTAAACCCGGCAGCGCGGAGGCTCATGGAAAACTTCCTTGTACGACTCTTGGCAAACGCCCTTCAAGCACGTGTCGTACTTTCTTCGCAACGCGCTTCTTATCCCAGAAGTAACGATGTACTACACACCGGGCGATCGTTTTTAAGTTCTGCGGAATTTTTAAAAGTGCCTTGTTGCAGATAACTTAATTCTAGTCCTTGAGCTGGATTATTCAGAAATGCGGTCATGCGCGAGAAAATTAAGCACATATTCAACTAATTTTACAAAAATCCACTAATGATTTTCCGAATTGATTACTTTAGAGCACATATTGCAATTTACGAACTGTAGCCGGTGGGTTTGTCAGGCAATACTTGGAGTAAATTTTCAGGATGACACCAGTTTCGAGATATTTCCCAAAGTGGGGAGAGAGAGAGAGAGAGAGAGAGACTTTATTTGGTTCTTTCAAGGATTTGGCGTCACGAGGTCTCCGTCGTCTTCTTGGGCGCCGGCGACTTGGAGCCTCTTCCGGCAAGGGTAGGCCCCTATTCCAGGGCTCCACTGAGCCTAGCAACCTGACTAGCGTGCTGCACTAAGGCCCTTTGGGCCGTGAGCTCGCAGCTGGTAAGCCGACTCTCCCATTGCTCCGCACTCGGGTTATTGTGTTGGTGGAATGATTGGTTGTGTTTACATTCCCATGTGACATGACAGAGTGTGGGTGTGGCCCCGCACCATGGGCAGGTATCTCTGTATTGTGTTGGGCACATCTTGTTTAGGATGTATAAATTTGGGAAGGAGTTTGTCTGCAATCTGCGCTAACTCGTTGCTTCCTCCTTCGTTAGAGCTTTGTGCGGTGGGGGATATTTGGCTCTCGTCCCTCTGTATAAGTTTAAGATTTCTGTGTGTCCTCCTTCACAAGCGTGTGGGTGACACTCCGGGGCGTGCGACTGCTCTGCTCGGAACGTGGTCTCTCGAGCTAGGCTGTCTGCCCTTTCGTTACCCCCTATGGCTGCGTGGGCCGGAATCCAGATTAACTTGTGCGTAACGTTCCTCTCGGCGAAGTTGGCTGCGCCAAGGATTCTGAGGGCGGCTTTGCTAATCCTGCCCCTCGTGTAATTTCTGCCCGCTTCCTTCGAGTCTGCTAAGATGTTAAGAGGCCTGCCTGTCCTATATCCTTCTACTGCCGCCAGCGCCACGGCAATTTCTTCGGCCTCCGCTGTGCCGGCTGCCTTTGCCGTCGCACATGTGATCAGATTCCCGTTGCCGTACGTCCACCACCACCGCCGTGGCCGTGCGCTTCCCTTCTCGCGGGTACGTGGCAGCATCCGTGTATACCGTGTATGCACGGATGTGTATCCGTGTATACCGTGTGTAAGTGGGGAACGAAATTCATGGGCGTTCCATTTACTTTTGTTCTTCAGTGCATAAAAGGGCGTTTCCTTAAAAAAGTAAGCGTCAACAATAGTCCATTTTTACGGCAAGTTTGATGCCGCGTATCTCCAAACTGGCGTCATTCTGGAAATTCATTCGAAGTGGATACGCCTTGCAATCTCACCGGCTACATTTCGAAAATTGAAATATGTGTCGTAAAGTAATTAAATCAAAATATAATTAGTAAATGTTTGTTAATTAGTTAAATACGTGTTTCGTTTTTTCGAGGAAGTAATGTCCGCCTCTCTGAATAATCCAGCGCAAGAACTAGAATGCGGTTATCTGGAAGAGGCTATTTCTTTAAAATTCCATAAAACTAAAAAAAAAAAAACGATCACCCTGTACACACAGCGGTACGGAAACTATCGGTGTCTTTTGGAAGAGGCAACCGTGTTGCTTGCATAGGAAGGCGCGGGTGACGCAATCATAAAAAAAAAAAATATGTGCGGCTGACGCGGTCCTCTAGATAGAAGGTGCAGATACATGCAGTAAAGACAAACTGCAGAGCGTGACGTCACGAAGGTGCGATGGCGCTGCTTCCATCAGCGCCGTCTAAAGTGAAGAATTAGCTCGCACTACGTAGCGACTACGTATGTCTGAACTTCCTTATAATACTGGCTGGCGTCGCTGTGACAACTTGCCTCGCTGTGATTCACGCTAAAAAGGCGCATGTGAGCGTGGGGAATAGTGATTGACTTGTTTCCAGCTCACGAAAATCGGACAAAGCGCGGTGGATATATCGGCAGTGAAACGAGCGTCGGTGGTCGAAGAGATTGGTTTTGCCGTCGAGTCTTGGTAAAAGCGAGAACCCCTCCTGCAATCGTTAACTGTCCTGCTGTTACTGAACTAAATAAGTTCCAGTTGATGCGACAGACTGCGCCAGTGTTATGAAAGTTCGCTAATAAAACATTTTTTTCCTGCCATATTCTCGCTGAAGGAAAATCGAAAAAGAAACAAAAGTCGATACGTCACTTATTTAGTAATAACTTATTTCCTAATGCCATCCGAATCTAGGCCATGGCATCCCCCCCCCCCCCTGGGTATGTGCCATGAGTGTCCTAGGAATACGAAACGAAATGCCACTCGTGGCATCCGATCCCGCAACCTGGGCATATACAAATTTATTGGCTTTGTTCATTTGAGCCATTCGTGCTTATAGTAGAAAAACTCGCCTAACGTTACCCACAGCGGGCCACTACAACAACCTATTACATACTTCGGGCCATCCTCTCAATTCTGTGCTCTATAAATGTAAATATCCCTTTGTCTCCACGACGTTCTGCTTTTTGAACACGAGGGAGCGGGTTCGGCTCCCGATCGCACTCCGATGGGCGAGGAATCCGGAAAGACTCGCGTGTCTAAATTTACGTGCACAGTACCCCGCGAGCGGTCAAAATTAATCCAAAGAGCCCTCCGTGCACCAAGGCGTCTCCCATAGCCGTATTACTTTGGGACGTCACACCCGGCGGATAAACAGATCTCTCCTCTCACAGAAGTGGGCGGGTGACATTTGGCGGCCGCCCTCTTCCTATGCGGCCTTCGAGGGCCACTATATAGGGTTATGCAAGAGCCGCAGCTGTATACAGTAAGGGGCGCATAAGTGTACCAGAGCTTCCATGTATAAGCTCCCTATAAGTATCAGGTTTGTTCGCGAGGCGTTAGGTTTTAAGGACAGTATAGGGAAACATGAGTCTATATGGTAAACAGGCGGCATGAAGGAAGGCTGGTGCCGCAAAAGGAAGGGATGATGCGCAATAATGCGAAGAGCTAGCTACATTGGATAATGTAACTTAGGATACATATTTTTAAAAAATATTGAAATATTTATACATGTTATAAAGTTGTAAAGGAAAGTATTGGTGGCACGTGACCCTGCCCGTTTCACAGAGGACCCTCGCAGCTCTCCGGGACGGCCCGCATCGAGGACACGGGTGGCGCGCGCGCGTCGAAAGACTGCGGCTAATAAGGAAGTGGCCCGCAAGGGCGACAAGAGCGCGGCTTCGAAGCCGTTCCGTGCTGCGTCCGGAGGCGCGGTTGTGGCGTTTGCCAAATGCAGCTCTTACACACGACTGTTACAAGCGCGGCGAATAGTCGCCGAACAGACCACTATAAAAATGCCTCTGCAGCGACGTCCGTTGCCGGACGTTGGACGCAATATACGTTAAGTGCGCGCAAGCGACCATAACGTGCTATAAGCGTACAGGCAGCCTTTAATGATGCTGGTTTTCTTTTTCCTTTTTTGTTTTTTTGTTTTTAGCGAACTGTGGCAAAGGAATCGAAAGCGCGCGCCATATACTGCAAGCAGCATTCGCCAACTTTCCCACCCTATATAGTAACATGCAGTAAAACAGCAATGCATCACAGCTCGTGTAAGTACTTATGCCGACGGACGACGACGCTTCCAATAATAATAATAATAATAATAATAATAATAATAATAATAATAATAATAATAATAATAATAATAATATAGGTAACTACTTACGTGAGGCAATGACATCTGCGTCCGTAAATGCAATATCTGAACGATCCCTCTGCAACCGAAAAAAAGAAAGAAAAGAAATGAAACGTCCCTTTGCAGCTGTTCTATTCGTAACCTGGCGTCCGCAGTTCGCTTGACTTAGTACTCACGAAGACGTTTATGCATGGCTCAATTAAATGCCACCGTTCTGAAACCAAGCGAATCTCATGAAAAAAGAAAAGATAAAGCTAGCATTTTTTAGCCGAGCTTTCAAGATGTCAAGATAACGTACATGTACGGCGCAATCAGATGTGAAAAGGTGAGCAAACAGCGGACATGAGTGAGGTTGCGTAATTGCGTGACAGTGCGCGCCAGCTGAACCCTTCCGCGCCAGAGCCATGCTGCCCTTTGATTGACGGCGCACAGCTGCAATTCCAGGCAGCATGCGCATTCCGCCCTAATCAGTGGCACACGTATATCCGTCATAGACATCGGAGCTGAGGTCATGGTATGTCGGCGCCCGTCAACAGGGTGACCATATTTAAGTTTAATGAGATATTCAAAAAAAAAAAAAAGCCTCTTGCAGATAACGTAATCCTAGTCCTTGGGCTGGATTGTTCAGAGATGCGGACATTAATTTCACGAGAGATCGAAGCGCATATTTAATTAACAAATAGTCACTAATTATAATTTTCATTAATTACTTAACGGCACATATTGCAATTTACGAATTGTAGCCGGTGAGTTTGCAAGGTGTATCCACTTGGAATGAATTTCCAGAATGACGCCAATTTGGAGATATGCGCCATCAAACTTGCCGTAAAGCACTGTTGTTCGACTCACTTTTAAAGCGAAAGCTTTACTGGCCGCGAACTTGCGATTTCGCCGTGGCGGTGCTCTGAGGAGGCACATGACGTCACAACGCGCGCCTCGCCGCGGATATTTCTCTCTCTTTCTCGCTCCCTAGTCACTACTGCGCATGCGCCATTAGTAGCACCGAGCTACAGGTGTTCCGCCACTGCGCAGCCTTTTCGCAGCCGCCGTTTGGTATGACGTCACACCGCGTTCCTCGTCGTTGCGCTCGCCTCCGCTCGCTTCGCCAGCTGCGTCGCATGCCTGATAACATGTCGGAAGATTGAAAAGGAGAGCTCGCGTGCGCCGCAACCACAGTTGAGGCGGCAGTATGGACGGCGACAATTCTGATAACCAGTAGGAGGCCTGGAATCGACATCGGAACGAGATGAAGAGGAAACGAATCGCCCAGGGAACAGACGAACAGCGCGCCGAACGACTGGCTAAACGCCGCAACACAGCTAGACAACCAGACTAAGCTGGACTTGCAATCAAGATTAACCAAGGCTAACCATGCTATGCCTTAGCTTTCGCTACATATATCCTGGCATAGCCGAGCTAAGCTAATGCCAATTTTTTTTTTAACGAAGCGCTCCTTTGCGCACTGAAGCATATAAATAATAATTATGGGGTTTTACGTGCCAAAACCACTTTCTGATTATGAGGCACGCCGTAGTGGAGGACTCCGGAAATTTGGACCACCTGGGGTTCTTTAACGTGCACCTAAATCTAAGTACACGGGTGTTTTCGCATTTCGCCCCCATCGAAATGCGGCCGCCGTGGCCGGGATTCGATCCCGGCACTGAAGCACAAAATAAGTGGAACGCCCATGTATTTTGTTCCGCACTTTGGGGAATATCTCGGAACTGATATCATCCTTGAAATTCATTACAAGTGGACACGTCTTGCCAGCTCACCGGCTACAATTCGTAAGTTGCAATACGTGCCATCAAGTAATTAATTAAGGATTTAATTAAACGTTATTTAGTTGAGTATCTGTTTCGATTCATCGTGTTAGTAATGGCGGCCTCTTCGAATAATCCTGCTCAAGGACAATAATTATGCTATTTGTCCCAAGCAATTTGTAAATATACCATAATTGAAAGTAATCACCCTACATTTAGTGAATAAGCGAATGCTGCGAACCGCTCGTATGCTGTTTCGAACAAATACGTGAAGATATGAGGCATCAATATTGAATTTTTTTTCGAATGTTAAAATTTCGCTTTAATCTGAGGTAATACGTATCAGATGCGTCAGTCATGCCTCTCGACTGCGACTAATTACGATAAGTAATTACGATAACATTACTATAGTCCTGTACGAAACAATGCCCAGGCTCTATTGCTAATCTTGAACGTGAACGAAAAGTGCAGTCTTAAGCTCGTTTCACGTATAGGTTCCAGCTATAATTAAAAAGCTTTTTGAAAATATATTTCCACTTACCGAAATGGAATGGAGTTATGCACATGCCCGCTTTTCCGGCTTAACTGTTATCATTCGCACTCATCGACGAGTCGCGAGTATGCCAATAAGCTATACTCATCGGCTCCTAATGTTCCATTTGCGATTTTAAACTGCAACCTTTCGTAAAGCTTCATGTAATGAGAAAATTGTTAACGTTTTGATGATGATGATGATGGTGATGATGATGATGATGATGAGCCGCAGTAGCCTACTTTTTGTGCCCAGTGCAGGACGAAGGCCTCTGTCAATGATCTCCAACTACCCTTGTCTTGAATATACTAGAATGTTTATATCATTTTATATTAAACGTGATAACGGCTATTCGTTATTCGAAAAGTGTTCGATATATTCGATTCGCTTCTGGCACTATTCGATCCGTGCTAGCGCCCAAACATGGCGGACACGATGACGCCAGTGCATCATATCACGCGTTCACTGCTTTACTTTTTGACTGTGACCGGTTTTCGCCGCATTGTCACTGTTATCAATTTGTCGCTCGGCCCAAGACAGGCCTGTCACGCTTGTTTCTTACGCAGCTTCTCGAGGAGCTAGTGCCCCAAGATGGCGCCCACGTCAATGCAAACTATCTGTATGGGAAACCAGCGTTGAAACTTCGCGTGCCAGTGGAAGCGCCGTAGAACAGCCTAGCGAGCGGTGGAAACAGTTTTCAGTAGCACATGCATGCTGCGATTTCGCGTCATCAATTTCGCCGCTCATCTTGAGGTATACCTGTGTCCAGATTCTGGCCTGACTGGAAACCGGCGTGCTCCTAGAACGTATACGAGCGCATGCGCTTCTCCAGCGCGCGTGGGTATGGCCAGATCTTGGACGAATGCATATATAGCTAAAGCAAACGTTGATACAGGTGCGCGTCTGTTAGCATCCGAAACGTCGTACCATTTTCGTGGACTCCCTATCCGAAGTGTCAACATATTTCAGCTCAACACCCAAACTGCTGTAGCGCCTCCTGGCCAGCGCTGGTATCCCACAAGCAATAAGAGCAAATTCTTAGTTTGGTGTGACGGAATAGCGATGTGTCACACGTCGCATTCTCTTGTCCACTAACGATAAGACACTTGTAATCTCGCGCGATTATTCTACTTGAAGCCATCCGACTTTTGGCGAGAACAGCTCGAGGAGAAGGAGTGATTGCGAGCGAAGGCGGCAGGACTGCAGAGTGACGGCGGCAGATAATCGTTCGCTGTGGTTTATTTAGGCAGTCTTTTAATCTCTGTCGGCACTCTTTGCTACCGCCAGTGCGCGCGTACCACTCGCCGGCGCCATAAGAAACGAGAGTGCATTGAAATCCCAGTTGATATATCTTGAAGGGTGCGCAGGGGCTGTATTTCTGTATTGTGGTCGAATCCTGTAGGAAATGTCAAGAAGGACTTCGACCGACGCCGCAGTTTCTCCCACACGGTAGTGAGGAGGATCGTTCCTGTCTTGCAATCTGTATTGTTTAATACCACATTAAACACCACGTGATGTTATTTTGTCCGGCAAATACATCTGCTAAATGACATTTGGTCACAACGCTTTTTGGCACGCATGTGTCGCCCTCGATTACAAGGCCTACAGAAACATCACGTGCTGAAAAATGGATTGGTTCTATCCTTTGAAAATAGTCGCCTGCGTGGCAGCGCAAGCCTCTTGACGTTTTTATCAATGACCAATGGAATTATAAATTTAGCGATTCATTCTCAAAATCAGGCGAAACAACGAATCGCCCGTGAATGTAAGGAATTTATGCGAAACTTTCAGACTCACCCCCCAAACCGGTTCGAAACGGTTGGTTTGTTTTGCGCGAAACTTTGCTGGAACTGATTACCGGACCGGTTCGATCGGAACGACGCCTTTGTTTGTTTGGAAGCACTACGAGATGCTGGCCGAACAGTTTCGGCACGGTTCCATCGTTCTGAGGAGGTTACGGTTCAGCTTCAAAATGGTGCGCCGCACATTTCTGCCGGGGCTCAGTTTCGGTTCGGCAGAAAATCACAAGCGGCTCAGTTCGGGTTACAGTTCGACACCGTGGTCTTGCGCGCAGCGCGTCATCGTCTTATCATTCGTAGGTTACCTTTCCCATCGTGGTTTCCACAGGTATTTCCCAGCACGTTTTGCACAACCGTGAATTGAATTCAGGATACTTCGTGAAGACATAGCTTCAGAACAAAGTTTCAATGAGTCGTCATACCTATGATTGCTCCAAAATAGAGCACACTCCGGAACAAGGAGACGACGGCATGTAGCCATTGTAAACCGGAAGTGCGGATTCTTAGTAAGCGTAGCTGCAACTATTACGATGACCTCTACGTTCTCAAAGCTTTCGGACCTGATATTTTAAGTGCAACGACTGCATATAACTAGAAATGAAGACCTTGTTGAGGCTGTTCAGTCTCCAGCAAACTTTGAGCTAGTTTCTAACTAAAATGCGTGCCACTCATTACGGGCCTGTTAACGTACGCGCGCTATATATCGAGGAATGTTTCGTCTTCAGCCACGAAAAGACATGTTCGAAAAACGTTACCATAATCTCGGCAAGCTTGCTGCAGTCTTCAACTCGTGCAATCCGAATCTTCGTCATCTTAGTACGCGTTGTCTTCTGCTGTTTTCCTCCGCAAACGGCCGTCGCCACTGCTCGCTGACACACAAGAACGACTCGTAAAACGAACCGCGCCAGCAGACGCGCTCACTGCAACGCGGCGCAGACGGCACAGAACACCTATGCAGACGGCCGGACGAGGTGCCGCCGGCGTTGCCGCGTTGTCGCGGGGAGATCTTTCTTCGGCAACGTCCTGTACGCCATCTAGCGATAAAGTGGCGAGGCTTTTGCTTTCTCGAGGAGCACCCGCGCTCGAGAGTGGCCAGTGATAAGGCAAGCCGCCACTTCTTTCTCCATGGCCACCACCATGCAGAGAAACGGCTGCATCCTCCCCGCCCAACGTATTATTCAAGAGAGATTGGCTCCAAGGCCACTGCTATCTCGCGACAGCAATTCAAACCACCAAGTACTGGCGCAGATTAAAAAAAAAAAAAGATCTCTGCCGGTGCCTGCAGTTGTGAGGAAAGCGCGTGTTTGCCTGCTCAATTTACACCGCCGTCAAGGTTCTCAAAATAGGAGTTCAGTGAATTTCCCCTTTTAACTCCGTGGGCGCCGAACCTGGTTCGTCCGGCGCACTGGCGGATCCAGAGGCGGAGGTGGTAGGCTGAAGGATCGGGCTTCCCCTGGCAGGACATGCCGGTACTTCTTCAGACAGATGCCTTGATCGCGGTATACAAGTTGAGCAGAATAAGCATGCTCTGACCAATTTGACAGTGCTCAGTGTTCACAGTGTAGCCAAAATCCTGCTTCTCCACCCACCCTACCCTTTTGAAGAGGGCCGCATCATTGATACTACCCTGAGTCCGCCCCTGAGCCAGTGTTGCCCGCTTTTAACTTCTTTACGCAAGACCTCACATAAATGCGTAAATTTGCGTTCACTTGTGAAGCAGGAAGTGCATGGTATCAGACTTTCGTGCTCTGCTTTTCGTCGGAATTTCTACAGGGGACTGACTCGTTTCTCTTCTGAAAGAGTAGCTCTAATGAATATATTAATTGCGCTGACATAAATAATTTTAGACAGTGTGAAATTTTTGTAAACCTATGGCTGCGGTCATTGCTGCTAATGTACCTGGTATGATGATTACCTGGGGCTCAGCATAACATTATCATTATCACCGTTTATTCTTTGTATGGCTATAGCCGTAGCTTCCTTATACAAATATCTTATTCTCTTATAACGTACTGGTTTTCACAAAGTTGAAATGGTAGGGACTGTGGACAGAAAATTAAGCCTCTGGCGCATTTCAGAACTTGGAAACCGGTACGTGAAGTCCCTCGCTGCGAATGTTAGACAGGTTTCAAAACAAAAATGTGCACTGAGAATTAACATCTCTTTCGCGTAAACCACATCGTTTATAACGCTTTCGCCAACACAGAAGTAACATGAAGAAGCAGGAAGCACATGCTTTCAGCCTCTCCACCTGCTCCTATCTATCTATCTATCTATCTATCTATCTATCTATCTATCTATCTATCTATCTATCTATCTATCTATCTATCTAAATAAGTAAGTAAGTAAATAACTAACACCGACAAATTCACGCCTATGCTTTGAGTGACCGCCATGGCGAACACGAAGCCCAATCAAATGAAGATGAAGAGGAAGAACAGTGCGTGATTTGTGGGCTCCGCCAAGGTGGAGGAGCGGGCATGGCGTCCGCCGCACGCCTGGCGGCCGTCGCCGTTGTGCTAGCGGGCTCAGCGTTCACCGCTGCCGCTGCAGCCGCCACCCCACACTTTCCTAACCCGTCGGCACAGCAGGAGAGTGAGTGTACTGTTAACACACTCGTGTTTCCGAAAGGCGGGGCTGCTATCGCGACCTTGTGCTGCGCGCACACGAGAGCGGCAGTCTCAAACTGTTGGTTCAGCTCCTAAACAGGAAGCCTGTGCGCTCTGAGCCATTACGTCATACCGGAAGACGAGAGCGCATGCTCTCCAGTGAGGATGCAAAAGACTAGCGCCGTCATTACTTTCCCAAAGCATGTTCATCAATGGACTTAACGCGCGACGTCTCTGCTAAACGCACTCAGACATCCTGTTATGCTAACCGTATCAGGCGCAGGCTTATGGTAAGGTAAGCCACGCCAGTCAGGAAGAACTTGAGCGGAACCGCTGCTCAACGGGGAAGACAAACTCATTAGAGGGGTGCTGCTCTAATCTGCATTGGCTTTATTGTCACCCAGACCGCTCGGCAATAGTCTGGGCAGCTGTCCAGCTTGCCAAGGATCCGTGCAACAAACCTTGCACGAACTTTTGGCATGCCCTAGGTATCACCTTCTGGCCAGCTTATGATCCTCTGATTATAACGGCATAGTCAATGTGCAGAGCATTGCAGCTGACTGTAGAGCTGTCTATAATCAGTTATGGAAGGGCTATTGTATAACTGGCGCCAGCTGACACTGTGAAGACACCGCACTGTGCGCACTGACACGCACTCTAACTTGCGGTCTCATGCTCGCGAGCGCTCTCGCTCCCAGAGGAGCCCGGGTTCTGGTACCGCTCGAACCGCGAGGCCCTCAAACAGCGCCTGAACGCCGAGAAGCGCGAGGGCCGCGCCCACAACGTGATCCTGTTCATCGGCGACGGCATGGGCCTGTCCACCATCACCGCGGCGCGCGTGTTCAAGGGGCAGCTGGCCGGCAAGGCGGGCGAGAACACCGCGCTCTCCTTCGAGAAATTCCCGCACGCCTCGCTATCCAAGGTGAGGAGGTGAGCCACGCTCGCTCTCGGCTACACTCATCGCAAGTTAACAGGCCTCCC